>NW_020799095.1:147796583-147801231 GCF_003259725.1 Athene cunicularia
GGGCGGGGAGGGAATTGCAGTCGTTTGTGAATTCAAGGGAGGAAATATGTGGAAAATCTGAATATTGAGTTCTGGTATTTTCGAGGTATTGTTTCAATGCATTTTATGTTTTCAATCTAAAATTAACTTGAATGTAAACATTCAGAAAGATTAATCCACCCCAAATTAGAGACAAGTATTTCCGTTCAAATCCTCAGATAAACAGAATTTTTAATCCATTAGCCCAGTGAACAAACGCATCTCCTTTCCCCCCACAACCTTAGTGCCAGTATCTCAAGAGGGCATGCATTGTGTGGCTTCTGCTGCTAACAAAGCTAATAGTTTTCTTGCAGGAAAGGAAAATGAGAACACAAGCCACCTCACCCCTCCACATTATTTCATGCTAGACAAAAGGATCACTTTGTTCAACTACTTAAATCTTTCATTGAATAGACAAGTCACTGTGGGGAAGTGGAGTCTGCAGTATGCTGTCTGAGCCTACTACTCTAAATCCCTTACATTAAGTACACCACTAGCAACTAAACAAACATCCACACAGATGTCATGCCATTCTACTGAGCAGTTTTATTCCATTTATAAAATGAAAGAGCAATCCCTTGACTGCTTGTCGTGGCAGGTGTCTGCATATTTAAATGCTGGTCAGTTTTAAATGGAACACGTGTATTTAACTTTCCCAGCATGTCTAAAGCTTTTAAAGCCCATCACACTGATGCTAAAATAATAAAGGCCAGCAGCCTGGTGATATGATTGCTTTTTTATTGCTCAGTTTGTGCTGAGAACTCATTTTAATTCCAAAGGTTATGGCTTTTAAAGCAGTGCTACACCCATTTCCCTCCCCCAAACTGTAGCTGAATCAAGAAGGGACATAAATGAGAGCTGAAAACGTATGCTAACATGGCAATCCATTCTCTGATCCTTTTTATTTTTGGTATCCTTTCTAACCACTCTTTCCAGCAAAGATCGAGAGGGTGTCTCACTTAAGTAGAAGATGTTAACTGTTGTGAAATTGGCAGATGGATGATTAAGATTCTTCAAGGTAAAAATATAAATAAAATGTAGGCAAGGAGAGGGAAAGCATGCAATTACTGATCACCACTGCTGTCTCTTTGCTTATGAATTTCAATGTCAGAGGAAGGGTTTTTTTTACCAATTGCTTATTGTTAGCTATGGCAATTAGAAGAGTATGAAAGCAGAGGCGAGTGAGTAGTAGTGTAAAGCAGTCTGGAGCAATAGCTTCTAAATAGTTTAATGGAGCGATTGTGTTTTATGATAGGAACATACTGCGTCGTTTCCACGAAGGTTAGTCTTGCATGATACTCAGAGAGGTGGCCGTTAAACACAAGGTCTCAAAGAACTCATCGCAGTTCCTCTGAAGGGATTGCACAAGGATACAGAAAAACAGATGAGTGTTATAGCCAAGAGGCGTGGGGCTCCAGGCTGAGTGGCGTTCCTGTATAAAGGGCTGTAGCATGTCCTATGTGTATATGTTAAGGAGTTAGAGGTGACATATCTATGAAATGAGCTTACTGAAGATAAACACAGAGTTAAACACCTTTCAGAAGGAATCTTCATACTGAACTAAATTATGAAAATTATATTTAGAAAAAAAAAAAAAAGAGTTATTCTTCTAGATACATAATAATTATTCATTTTTTCCACTTTTGTTTCACACAAAAGGTCACATCTTTAAAATTATTTCTGTTTGAAAGGACGTTCTTTCAATAAACTCAGTCTAAATTGCTTGAAATCCCCAACAGGAGTCTGGCATTTTAAAAGCCAATCTTTTATGTCTACTTTGTATTTTTTCATCTTCCTTATCAAATTCAGAATAAATCTGTCAACTCTTATTGTGGGGTAACAGTGACTATCAAAACCATAAGCATGAGTTGAATCCTTTTTGCAATAGAAATAGATAACAAATCCTGGAGCAGGGCCCATCTGTGCCATATTTAAATTGGTGGGAGAGCAAGGTTTCTAACGGATGTGACACTATTTCCAACAACTCTGTCTAAGGAAAATCAGGAACACAGAAGTATGAAAAAGAGCTGAGGAGCTGAGGGATAGATAGCAGATGTATGAAACTTTGCCCTAAGCCAAAGATGCTAGCTGATTATTGGAAAAGAAAGAGATGTCCAGGTGGATTTCAATTTTTATTTTTTTTTTTTTTTATTTTTTCCATCAGAGAGACTGAACAATCCTAGGATGGTCTGAAAAGGGAAACTAATGCATAGATTTTGTTAATTTGTTTGATAAATTGAAGAGGAGCAGAGTAGTTCTAGTTGTTGTGATAAAATTAAATTAAAGAACTCCTGCAACTGTTTTCTTTATTCTTTCCCGTATCCACAGAAGTAAATCCTTATCTGGAAGCTAGTCTGAAAGTACCTCTGATGGAGTCTTGGGCATCTCTTGCACTATATTCAAGGTCTAGGACAGCAGAGTCCCACAGGAGAAGAACTGGGAAAGCAATTTGTGTTCATGTGTGTTTATGGGAGCCTGAAGCTCAGGAGAAAGAGATTAGATCCTGCACAGACCCAGCGAATTTGGAAATCTATGAACCACCAAGTCAGTGTTCTTTACCACAAGCTGGACCTCCCACTAGGAAATATGAAATCACTTTCTGAAGAAATATCTATCCTTCAGTTTATTGGTAGTAAGTGACTTGTATATTTGAAAAAGCTCTTCTTGGACAGAAGTGAAAGAGATATGTGTGGTTGTTTTATTGCAAAGAATATAATGAAACTGTAAAAAAGATATGGAGAAAGATAACACATTATCAAAGTTGCAGGATCTAGGAGAGGTTAAAGAATCTGAGAGTCTTCAGCTGAAAAAGATAACTGACATATAATAATATGAAAGGAATAAAGAAAAAGTGAGAGCAAGTGTTTCTTGTAACAGACAGAAGGTATAAAGTGAGATTAAAAACATGACAGAAAATAAGCATGAGAATAGTCTTTTTGTGACTTATATTGTGACCTCCTTTGTCCCAAGAAATTACAGGAACCTGGGGCAGGTTTTATCTTGGGAACACAACCCTGGCAAAACCTTATTTCTGTCTTCTGCTGAACACTGGCTCCTCACAGCCATTTCTATTTTCTGTGATAAGAAATAGCAATGCCTGTTAGACCTAAGCAGGAATAACCTGTGGTGAAACTTCTTATATTTTGTACTCCAAGAGCTGTTCAATTTATGCACAAATCCAGGTTAAGTACTTCTGAGGAAATATGTATGAGTACTGTATGTTTCTGTAAAAGGTTAGATGCTCAAACCCTCAAACTTTGTCATGAAATCACTTTTTAAAAAAAAATACCCCAGATTTATTGAGATGGAATGTCATCTTTTTTTCCCCGCTATGATTTTTTTTGCAGTGCCAGAACTAGTACAATTCAAAAGAAATCTTTACTTTGTAATTCAGAAGATCCGCCTGCTAAAGATTACGAGCTTTGTGATTATGAGCATCACAAACTCTAGGGTTTGTTTAACTACCCATGGATTTCTTCAATGTGGAGAGATCTGACCAAATTACTCTGTTTCTTTTTCAAGTCAGTGGAGGATTAGTCAATAAACTCAACAGAATTGCGGTCTGAGAAGTTTATCTCACCCTAAAGTAAACACATTTGTTCAAATTAATCACATTAAACTCTATTGACTGTATTGATTAGACTACATTGGCCATAGTAGAAGCGTAAGAAGCCAGCTCAGCTGTAGATAGATGTATTTTATAACCAACAAGCAGATGAAATTAATCCCACCCCCAAATTCCCTGTTGCAGTCAGCCACCATAGAGTGCGTTTTCCAATAGTTTTGTCTAACAATATCAATGGATTGTTTATCGACATGGATTTCAAGTACTTTGCATAGCTAAGCCCCAGGACAGGTTGGGGTTTAGTATCATACAAATGATATTAACAAATTCTGCCTGGGAATAGACAATCCCTGCATAAAGCTAATTCTTATTCTTCACTTATACTTTTGTACTCTTTCTTTTATGACCTACTGAAATAGAAAACGTGACATGATTTAACGATGAAACTGTAAATGACCAGTGTAAAAATACCCAAACAAACTGTGATGGTTTGACTGGCTAAATGCCAGGTATCCACCAAGTCGCTCTATCACTTCCCCCCCCTTTTTCCCCTTGTTTTCTCAATAGGGTAAAGAGGGGAAAGAAGATAAACTAACCCTTGTGGGTGAAACAAAAGCAGTTTTAATATAAGCAAGGCAAAGCAAAAGTCCGCGCGCGGAAGCAAAAGCAAACAGATTTAGTCTCTACTTCCCATGGACAGGCGATGTCGGGCCTTCTCAGGAAGCAGGGCTCCAATACACGTAGTGGTTGCTTCGGAGGACCAAGGGTGACCCCACCCCCTTCCTCCTTCCTCCCAGCTTTATACTGAGCAAACGTCATATGGTATGGAATATCCCTTTGGTCGGTTTGGGTCAGCTGTCCTGGCTGTGTCCCCTCCCAAGATCTTGCCCACCCCGTTCCACTGGGGGAAATATCAGAAAGAGCCTTGGTGCTGTGTAAGCACTGCTCAGCAGTAGCCACAACACCAGGGTGCTATCAACACCCTGCCAGCTCCCGACATAAAACACAGCACCGTGAGGGCTGCTGTAGGGGAAAACCAATTCCAGTTCAGCCAGACCCAGTACA
>NW_020799095.1:147801281-147832097 GCF_003259725.1 Athene cunicularia
AGCTACTGCTTATTTATTCTGATATTTTAAAATTGTCTTTTGTAAAATTTGGTTCAGTTTCTCCTCCTGCTTGAACCTATGCTCCATAAGAGAGAATATAATGTGGTTTCAGTGACAGGAAAGATATCTTGTTATTTATAAATAGTTTTGTCACTATATATTTAAATGAACGTTGTTTCTGCTAGTAAATTAGATTATACAAATCTATACAAAACAGAAACTACTACAAAACAAATTTTAAGCCTACCTAAACTTCCTTATACATGTGGGGGTCTTCTTATATTTACAAGAACCTCTCCTCCCGTTGGCAAGAAGGCAAAACTTGTCTCTGTTAGGACAGAGTTCTCTGTATTAGAAAAGTTGCACCAAAAATAAATCTGGTTCCTATGATATTTATGTTTTCTTACTAATAAATTTCATTTTTCTGAGTATCAAGAGCAGGGCACAGGCCTTCTACAGAAGACCTATTCTAGACCCTCTAGCCCCAGAAGTGGTTGTTTCTCATTTTCTGCTTCATTTCAAAATCTCACATAGCACCTTTTGATGCCTCAGCCCTCCTAAGTGTCTGAAATCTCAGGAAACTGGTTAGCCACTTCTTATCCTCTTGTGGGTGACGTTTGCACTCTGGCTTGTGCAGTAAACTGCAATAAAGTCTGAGAGCTGATTTTTCCTCTGTGCCTAGTGGCTAAATCTTAACATGTCCCAGTGTTGGGAAGAACATGACTGCCATATTCACTTTATAAGGTAACCCAGAGAGTATTTAATTTAAAGTCCCCAATGAGTCCCCATTTCTTAATGCTCCTTGAAGCACATGTTCCTCAGAGCTGCAATTCATACTTGAATTTTAGTACTTGATTTTATTTATACTGATTTTTTTTTTTTTTACACTGAATTTTAGTACTAAAATAGTACTATTTGCTGAGACCCATGAATGGAAAGACAACTCATTATAAGTATTCATTTTCTTAGAAGTTAACACTTCTGAGGTGAAATTCAATTGAAATTTGTTCCTTTCCTCACTTTTTATTCCTCAAATTCTTGAAATATCTATTCATACAAATATGAGGACTTTCTGTCTAACAGAAAATTTGGCAAAGAAATTATTTTTAAGATTACCTTAAAGCACAACTAAGCCCTGGAGTATACACTGCACATCACTTAGAGAGAAACTAAGATTTTATATATTTTTTCATTAATAAACTAACACCATTTGTGTGAATATTATCCTAATCTCAGCATGAACCTTAGTATCTTTCAGCTGTGAGAGGAAGTACCATAAATTATTCAAACTGCACATAGTCAAGAATACCATAATACTTTTTTTTTTTTTTTTCTCCATGCCCCATCCCTCCCCATAAGTCAATTATCTCATACATCTCCTATGCAATTTATTCGTCTTCAATGATCGAACAATGTAAGAGATTTTAGAATCAAAAGTTGGTTATTAAGGACAATAACTTAATGCTAAAAAACAGTATCGGTGGAAATTTCATGAACTTCTCAAGGGGACTGTATAGCAAGTTCCATGGGGTATTTATTACAAAAGAATTTCAGAGTGAATATATTATACAACTATTTGATGTTGCTGTTGACATAAACATAATGAAATATGCTTAGAGTTTTGTGAAGGTCTTGAATTCACAGGAAATCATGACTTGATGGCAATAAATGTAGAGACTATTCTAGACATAACAATAAATGCATGGAGTTATAAATTAGTGAAATGCCAGAGAGAAATTCAGGAAACCTAACTTCTGCTTTCTATTTGATTTGTATAATATCACAAATTAAATATTTTCTATTTTTCCTGTCACAAGTATTTTCTATTAAATCTGTGATTTTGTGCAAATTGCTTGACTTCTGGGCCTTTCTAAAAAATGACTTCAGATATGTCTCTGTAAAGACAACCTAACAAGTTCACTACCTGAGATCTGTAGTTGCAACTGTAACAGATCTATTAGGATTTTTTTTCCCTTTAATCTTCTACCATAATTTAGTCTGTTCAAGCCATTTATGGCATTTGCTTTCCCATATTCCCTTCCTTTTCTCCCTTGGCATGGCACTTCCAAGAACTGAAAACAGTCTCTGTCCAGTCTTAACAGCATCATCCTGGCAGAGATGTTGTTAAATTGATGTTGGACCTGCTTGAAAAAAAAAAAAAAAAAAAAAAAAAAAAAAAAAAAAGGATAACTTGTCTTTCTGAATGTTAGAAAAATGGGAACCTATATATCTGTGTCTGTATGAACTACTAATGAGTGAAAAGTACTCATTGTATTTTCATTCACAGTTATCATAATGCCTTTACCTGACAAACATGTGGCTTCGTGAAGTCATATGTGAGACATGGAATATGGAAAAGAAATAAAGGTAAAAAAACTCACTAGTTTTATTAATATTCATGACCGATCTACCTTCCAGTGCAGTACGTTCTCTACTCAAAGACATTCCACTTCCCCTCTCTCTAATTTCCACAGGCAGTCTTTATCTGTCCATCTGCAATGCATTTCTGGTCCATTAAGTTATTATAATATACAACCATAAAGATAATGCAACTGTAAATTACTGCATTAACATTCTAGTCATCAACACATAAACTCAGACTGAAAAAAAGCAGTAGTTACTGTACCTGGGAATGTGTCATTTCAGAAGCAGAATAATCTTTTTCAAAATGGTTGAAAAGCACTTGAAATGGCAGTTAATACTGTTTAGAAATACTACCCTGACATGTTTTGTTTTGTATTTGTTCACATGTATCTCAACACTCAGTCTGGAGGAAATTTAGAAATGAATAGAAATGAATAGAAATGAATAGAAATGAATAGAAATGAATAGAAATAGAAATAGAAATAGAATAGAAATAGAAATAGAATAGAATAGAATAGAATAGAATAGAATAGAATAGAATAGAATAGAATAGAATAGAATAGAATAGAATAGAATAGAATAATTCAAATAGACTAGAATAGAATAATTCAAATAGACTAGAATAGAATAATTCAAATAGACTAGAATAGAATAATTCAAATAGACTAGAATAGAATAATTCAAATAGACTAGACTAGAATAATTCAAATAGACTAGACTAGACTAGTTCAGTGGGAAGGAGCCTAAAACAATTGTCTATTCCAACTGCCTGACCACAGGGCTGACCAAAAGCTAAACCATGTTATTAATGCCTCATAAACATTGATGGGCATAAGGTATCATCCACCTCTCCAGGAAGCCTGTCCTAGTGTTTAACTGACCTCTCAGTGAAGAATTCTTTCCTAATATCAAATCTGAACCTTTGCTGATGCAGTTTTAAATAATTCCCATGCAAACCCAGGAAAAAAATCTATTTAAAACCTAGAAATTGAAAGAAGGATGCTATAAAACATATGGCAGGGATTGGGGGGAAGTAATTGTCACTGAAAGTCATAATAAGGGTAAGATTCTATCACCATTCCAAATACTAAAACTTGATGATCAACAAGTTAGACTATTGGTCAGGCTAGGTGAGATGTTTCTCCTTCCCCAGTTATCAATACAGATGCTTCAGGAAAAGTCACAAGCAGTGCAAGCTTTCATTAGACATATCATGCCCAGTTCCAGCAATTATCAGCTTAAAGATGTCTTGAACCAGAAATGACCTCTAAATGACTTTTTTTAAAAAAAAACACTTAACATCGTCCTAATCAGACAAGCATGCCTTGTCATTTTGTTTAAATACATGGAAGCACTGTGAGCTTAGAAGGATTTGGGTGCGAGTTCTACAGGAAATTTTGAGCAGGAACTCAGATGCATTTTCAGGTAACATAAATTAACTCTATTGGGAGCAGAAATAGTACACATGGTCATGCAAGTTTCAAAACATCTTGCTGCTTTGAGACTACACCTTGCAAATGCAGAAGTAAAAGTTTTGGGGGGTTTTGTTTTTTTTTTTTGTTGTTGTTGTTTGTTTGGTTGGTTTTTTTGGGTTTTTTTTGTCTTAGTAAGAATTGATGGTTATGGTCTCTGACGTTTCTTGCAATAGTTACTGCAGGCTCCTCGTCACTGGTTTTAGGAATGAAACTGGTCCACTAACAGAAACAACAAGGAGCCCTCTGAAATAAGAAACCTAGATTTCTTTTAAATAAATATTTTTGAAGTTACTAAATCAGGCTTTCTATTTAAGCTTTTTTTTTTTTTTTTTTTTTTTTTTTTTTCCCTGGACTAAATATTTTAATGTCAGACTTGCAGGAGGAAAAACAAACGAGCAAACAAAAAACATGACAAAAGGAAAGGACAAAGTAACCTCTCTTTTTGGTGGTGTTTCTGATCACTTCACAGTGATGGAAGTTCTTAACTGATAGACATGTTTACTGTGCAGACCGAGCCCCAGACATATGGTTTGAACCTTATCTAGTCAGGTGGTAAATACGTGGCATGGTACCTCCAAACTCCGGGCAGGGATAGGCAGTGGGCAGCTTTTTCCCAAATGAAGCATGCAATAAGCAAGCTAATACTTTAATAAGATCCACCTCATTCTCTTTTTGGCAGGTTTAAGGTCACTATATTTACAATCCATCTGTTTAATTTCTTGGAGGGAGAGGCCAGAGGCCCTAGCAAATGGAACATTCTTTCTTTTCCACAGAACATTAAGATAAGAATAATCAAGCCAACATTTATATCATCTTTCCTTTATATGAATGAATGACCTGTCACATCATTGCCTCTTTGAGGTATGACAGTGTTAAGAACCTTCTTTCTACAGCAGAGGAAAAACATGTAAAATAAGTGATGTAACTGGCCAACAGAAAATACACTGCATTAAAAATTCTTGGATCCCGATTCTCACAGTGATCAGCAAGAGCAGTGCTCACCATCTTTAGTTCAAACTTTTGGCTGACGACCAAAACCCCCCACCAATCTTCTTATGAAAAAGGCAACCAGCACACTATAAATGAAGACTTAATGCAATATAAAACTGAGAAATGTAAATGAGAAGTGTTAATGGCATCAGCGACTTAATCCTAAAATGCTTTATTCATGTACTTTTATTTTATGTAGATAAAGCACTAATGTACGTTAGTAACCACCCACCAAAGAGCTAAGGAAGTAAATCCTTTCAAGAGCATCAGGGTTCTCACCAGCTGTCAGGAGCTGTGACTGAGGGTAAATCTTCCAGAGCCCAAGAAAAGAATGTGTCTATAACACTTCAAAATAAATAAGCAAACCAAAAAATCTGAGACCTTTCCTAGCATCAGTGCCAAAAGCCTGCAAGTTGCATCTAAAGACTTTAAGATAGGCACTTATGTTCCTTATTAAAAATTCTATGTGTCTGGAATACGTGTCCTTCCCTGCAATCATCTTCACCATACAGAATTCAACACAATTTTTTTTTTTTTTTTTTTTTTTTTTATCAAAGCAAAAATTTGTTTTAATACTCATTCAAAAATCAATACACTCTCAAAGGTACGTGACAGACTGGGGGGACTCATACCCAGAAGTTCTGTAGTACGTTGGACACTATCATGTGATGAAATTTAAGAGGTCAAATACTGAAGCATCTGCTCATGATGCCGCAGGTTTAATTTAATCTGTTTATTTTCACATAAGAGAATGTGTCTTTCTGAAGTAAATTACAGCTGGGTGGTCAGAACACTTGCTTCTAAATTGATTCAGGAGCAGAACTTGCTGTTGTTATATTTTTTATTTATAATTAAGCTTCAATATGTAATATTTAACATTGTGCAGGGAATACAATAATATTCAAAGTGCTTGTACTTATGTCAGGAGACCTTAAATCGAAATCAGTGCAACTAGCACCATTCGTCCCATGAACTGACCTTTCGGTCTGTTTACTCATAGTCTTTTTCTTAAGTCAGTAATTTTGAGTTATAGCAGATAAAAGTCATCCTTACTTAATCTTAAAACTAGCTGTTACGCATTCACCTCCTGTAATAAATATTTCTTCTTATGCTCCTGTCAGTTTCTTTAAAATATCTGACACAATCTGTGGTGTTGGCTGACCAGATGTTGACATTTCTAGAAGGATCTTTTTTTTATCAATATTAAAAGCCTCTGAACTATTTTGATTCTAGGAGGAGGCAAAAATCTTTTTTACCCTTATTTCTAAGCCTTGGGTCCAGGAGGATCCATCTGGTACTGGGATATGTAATTTTTTTTAATATTAAAAAAAAAAAAAATTGAAACCCTAATCTCTATTGAGAAGAAAAATAAGCATAAGCAGAGGGAGACAGAGAGTGCAGGGGACTTAAGGAAACAAAGAGACAGTGTTAGCAACTGTCACAGGTAGTGTTCTCAGTTCCTCAGATACCTGAACATGAAGTTATCAGGTTACTATCAGAGTACTACACTGAAAGAGGAATTTAAAGAGAATGAGGATAACTCTTGTTTCCAGAATTCTGGCGGTAGTACTGATGGAACTGCATGAATCTATTTATATGCTCAAGTTCAAACTGCACACAGTTGTCACCACAGGTTTGCATTGCAGAACCAATCTGCAGTGCAAATAATAAGAAATTATTTGGAAGAACAGCTTCCCCATAATGTGAGGGTCAAGAAAGCAACATTACACTGACATGCAGTTATTGTTTGCCTGTCACAGAGTAGCTGCTCATAAACCAAAATGTAGCTTTGAGCTGTACTAGGAAACTTTTCCTTTTTTCTTTATCTACTTTAATTTTCCAATGTTTCTTCCTTTTCTGTTTCATTATTCAGCTACAGATGCATACAATCAGTGCTTCATTATTTCAGGACAACAGTCACTCTCTAATTGTTTCACGTCTGATGAGCATTTCAATGATGGATGACCTACCTCACTCTACTGAATTTTGCAGCTGAAAAATAGATTCAAATTTAGGAAAAAGTACTCCATAGTCTAATACACATCACCTACTATGACCCTAAGACTTTCACTTTATCTTTCTGTTCTTGCTTATTTTTGTATACTTTACAAAGCCAGTGATCAGAGATAAACTCTTCTCTCATTTACTTTGCAGCGTAAGTGTAAGCCCTCTGCTCTTTTTTGAGATAGGGTGGTTTTACGAGAAAGTTAGTATCAGCATTATTCAAATACATGGTTCTAGAAAATAGCACTTTCAATACTTGGAAAGGTCTGAATCAATGCTTTTCTTCTCCAGAGCTGGATTTTCCAGCTGAATAAAAATTAGGGTGACAAAATCCTGGGATTAGAAATCAATATTAATAATTTAAAAAAAAAAAAAAAAAGTTCCTAATGTTTTTATTAGATTTTTCTCTTTGAAAATGAAGTGAGTTATTGGATGGTCCAGCAAAAACTTATGGAGTAATACTGTCTCAGTAAAGAGCTACCAATGGCTGTAAGCCAAAGGTCAGTCCTTGTAGGTTTGTTACAATCTGTGTTATTTTTAAGGGATTTAGCATATTTTCCTGTTCATGACCTTTTATCTTACTCTAAACTCGTCTGATTTTACTTTAGTCTTCAATTTTGTTTACCTGTAAGCTGTACTATGCTGGGACTTGATTAGTGCCAAATTTCTATAAATATCTTCATCTCCTAATATAAATGTGCTTTGGGAATAAATACCACTTTTGAATGTACACTAAAGTTCCATTCCTTTTTTCTTCATTTTAATATATCCTGCTAATTTTGAGGCAAAATGTTAGTCTGCTTCCCCCCCTCCCCAAAAAAAATCCCCCAAAACCCAACCCAAAACTTTCACTCTTCAAGATCTTTTACAAATCTTTACTTCATGAAACTTACTCTTGTCTTCAGGAACCTGTTCCAAAAATAGTCACAGAAAATCCATTGATGTATAAATCTACTGCCTTCTTTTCTTTCAAACATTTCCAAATGATCACTCCAGCTGCAGTGCCAAGAAGCTGCTAGCTTGGTGAGTAGAAAGTCAGTAAGGACAACTAACTTGTGTCTTAAAAAAGGACTAGTGCTATGTTTCTTCCTACAACCCTGACACGTCCCAAACCTTAGACTGTTCCCGAATCCAACCACCATACTTTCCAGTTGGGAATTTGTGTAGTACCATCTCTCCTACCTTCAGGTTAGGAAGTGGTTTTATTTCTGTAGAAACCAAGGAGCAGGAGGGGATGATAGACATCCAGCATTTGTGTTTGCATGCCGACAGAGGGACCGGGGAGTCACACAGGGATAGACACACTGGGCTAACTGATAGCCTTATAAATCTAATTTCAACTCTTTTTGTGATCTTACTCTTGTTACTTCTACCACTTGCATTATAACTTATAGACACAAGGGTTAAAACTACCATCAAGGACAATATAACCTTATTTTTAGTAGAGACCAGTAGAAATACCCTTCAAAGTGAAAAATACTGTAAGAACTCTGCTGGACACTGGAATCTAACGAAGCATCTAAATTCCAACTTGCATTTATTAATCAATACAGTTTTATAGAAGTAACACAAAAATACTCCAATTTTATTTTTAAAAATAGTATGATGGAGTTTTTGCTGAGGAAAAATGTGAAAGAAGGATGACAAGGAAATTAACAAAAAAAAAAAAGGTACGTTAAAACATCTTCAACACTCCCACCCTGCATTTTTTTAACGTACAAAATAACTTGTCAAGAAAAGGCAAAACGTTATGGATTTCTGACCGCATAAACTTTTAGGAGGGAGCAGGGCTAGAAGCAAATTTTGTATTTTACACAGTATGCATTATAGCAAAAATTTATCTGTCTCCTTATTAGCTAATGTAGTCGGACCATTTATGTTTGACAAATAATTCAAACATAGAAGAACAAATAAAAAAGGCAAAATTTCAGAAATAGAAAAAACTCTTAATCCTATTAGTATGTTAACTTCTACTGAGACACAAAATAAAGATTATCAAAAATCCAATACACATCAACTGCAAATCTTGAAGAAAAAAAACCCCAAACCACTAATAAAATGCAGGATCTTTCTCATTTGCAACAAACAGGCTTCATTTGATTTAACGTGATTAAAGTAATAAACAGGAAGCTCTATCCTGCAGAGGGCTAGCATAATCAGAAAAGTGTCAGTAATCTGAGACTCTTAGATAGTTCTGGTGGAATAAATATATCATTTCTATAAGGGAAGCTATTAAATTGTTGACATATTCTTTAAATGTCAGGATAGTGAGTGCATAATAGTTTTATTTTAGCAGCCTAGTCTCCATTCTTTTTATTATTCATATGTGATTTACAAGTCAGCAGAATATTTTTTTAAATTTCTAGAAACTCAGACACCGATTAATGATCCAATACTATATTCTTAATGCATTCTTTCAAGCCAATTAGTTCTCATATTTATTGCAATTCTACATTATATTGTGAAAAGTTGATTTTGTTGGGATTAGGAGGTCCAGAGATTAAGTATGTCAACTGTAAAATATCTACTAGCAATAAGAAAGTTGATTGCTTTGGTAAATAAAAGCGAAGACACAGAAAATAGGTTTTATTGTAAATTTGCTCAACCTCAAAATTTCAAGCCTCATTGTTCTGTATTTTCCATGTTTCTGTGGCAAAAATAAAGGAGAATGAAACATCATATGAAAATTATAGAAATGAAAGTTTATAGAATTGCCCTTATGTTCAGAAGTATTCCTAAACAATGGTGTCTGACAGTAACATTATTTGCAAAGAGAAAATAAAACATATTATTACAATTACACATTACAATTTGCTGCATAATAGACTCTAAATATGCAAAGAAGTCCGCATGAGGTTTATTTTACAAACCAGGGAGCCTAATACCCTTAAAGATCTTTTTCACAGTTACAGTAACACAAAAGGAGTCTGAAATTGTCGGGAATAGCTCGGAGCATTGCTGTAGGTAGGAATACAAATGTCAAGTTAACATTTAGGTCAAAGAACAGGGTCCAGGGTCAAGCAACTTCCCAGAATGGACTGCCACTGAGTTGTAAAAATTTCCTAAATCCTATTGTAGTCTGAATTATTTTTTTTCCAGCTCCAGTTCCTGGGTTTATGTTGGCACCTCTGAAATACTCCAAAATATTCCATGGGAAAGGTTTCAGTCAAAAGTCACTGTATTGCCATTGCACAGAAGAATTGTTCTGATTTACAAAAGCCATTTTTTTACGTGGAGGTACTTAATTACACACAACTTTTGTTTGCAGATGAGGATTCAGCTACCTCATACCAGGCACTAGACGCTGACCGATGTGGAGTATACTCTTGTGGTAGTAGCTTTTTACAATGGGTGCAGAACAGGAATTTCCAGACACAGCCTTTCCACTACAGTGTGATTTCATCTCTGCAATTTCTGCCTTTTTCCATGGATAAAATTAACTATAATCCCCAAATGGGCATTCAGGTCAATGCTTACAGTAAGGTGTGATAAATTTGGTCCTTTATGTGTAAAATGGAACTTAAATCTTTATAGAATCTGGGATCTCATAACTAGATACTATTTAGAGCCTGAGTATCAACCATTTAATGTGACAGCACCAATATAATTTTCATCCTCCTAGCAGGAGCAGTAGGAATGGAGTTTCAAATAGTTGAAACACTAAATGATCAATCTCTGAACAAATTATTTTTCTCTGATTTAATATTTTTAAATTACTCTTCGTCAAAGTGGGTCCTTTCACCAGCTTCATAACTTTAATATAAAGTAAGAGGTCTAGGCTGCCTCATCTGTGTTCAGAATTTCTTAGGAATGGAGTTGGGAGGAAAGATTTTAAAATAGATTTGTATCTGCAGCCAAACGTAATTACAAGATAAATCCCTCTTATCAATGCACTTATGGAAGAGATAGTAAAAGTGTTCTCCCGTGGTTTCAAAATATGAAACCCTACCCCTTCAGTTCAGACAAAATTACCTCGATGAAAGCATCAAAAGCCTCCATCTTTTCTGTAGCTGCATCAAACCGGCGCCTGAATCCTAAATTCTGAATCCTAAAACTGCCCCCATGTGGTTAGTGCAGGTATTACGGCATTCTTGTATCCGTTTCCGCACAGAAAAATGAACAAAAATTCCCCATTTTCTACATCTGGTGAGAAGGAATTACGTCTTTTCCTGGGAAACTCATATCACAGTCTTTTCTCGTTTTAAGATCAAAAGGATGTTTCAGTTGCCACAAGTGGACACACCAAGATTTACCATAATTATCATAAATTTCAGAAAATATCCATGTGGACAAACTCCATGCACGCTTTTATTTACAGAAAGCATACAAGGAGGTGCTGAAACACTCACAAAACCTCACTGTTTAGAAACCAAATAAATATCTGTAGTTTAAGTGAAAGTGAAGAAATAAAACCATAAGATAATTTAGATAGGTGGAATTTAATTACCTGAACTAGAATTAGGCAGGACAGCGAGGGCAACACCCCTATTAATTCCATATTTCCACAGTCGGTTACTTTAAGAGACTTGTATTTGCGTATTTCTCAAATGATATCCGAGGCAGAATAGTTAGAGGTGAGTGTTGCTGCTGTCAGTATAACGCACTGAACCAATGCTATTTGTTGATGCTTTTGTGTGCTCTTGATTGCTGTGCAGTCTTACAATGGAGTTTGGAAATTTCTCAGACACAGAAACAGTGGTTGGTATTTATCAAGGTTAGATTTATATCTTCTAGTCAACCCAGGTGGAAAATTGTGTGAAATGCAAGACTTCATTGAGCAACCAGATGTTGCATCTCTGCTGAGCTGTCCCAGGTCAATAAATTACACAAAACCCCTCTTTTGTTATCAACAGCAAACGGCATAATCATTTAGCAAATCATAATGCAAGCAATTGATTTTTTTAATATATATATATATAAGAATAGGAATAAATTTGGACCTGTATATTTTAACATTTTACTCTAGCCAGAAAAAAATAAAAAACTTTGAAATATTTTAAAGCAGAAATAAGTTTCTTTCCTAAACCGTTGGCTTCCTAAATCGTGACTTTTGTTGATTAGATTTAATCAAGATGAGGGTTACATTCATCTTATATCTCCTGTAGATCATTCTGTAAGATAAACTTTATTAATATTGAAATGTGAGCTCAGAAAGAAGAAAAAATAAATATATATATAGATCCTGTGGATGTAATGTTATTTCTCTAACTTATCCAATCCTTCTATACCTTTATTATTTCTATTCAAACAATGTTAGAGGCCAGGACCGACCTTATGTTATACGGTGCTCTGTGCATACGCATTGTCAGAAGTTGTCACTTGTCTGAAGATCTTGTAGTGTAAAAAGAGGGGACAGAGAATGGAGTGGAAAGTCATGGGATGGAAAATCAATAGAGGCACTGGCACGTATTCAGATTGACAGTTCATGGGAATTTATGTGAAGTCCCTGGAACAATGTGGATTTAACCATCATCACACAGAAAATCAACAGCACATTTAAAGGAAAAAGCTAACTATTTCAGTCAGCACTCCCTATACCTTCTTTATTTCAATTTGTGTTTCCGATTGTTTGAGGAAGGTTTAGCATTACTCTGTTTATGTGGCTACGTTTCTTAAGACTTAATGCAACAAAAAGTAAAAGCCTAGCTGAAGTGCCAAAGAGGGATTGCTCTGCACATTTGCACATGGAAATGTAAAATTTAGGTTTGCTTTCTCCTAAATACCAAGTCCTCTCTGCTCATTTGATGTGATACATGCCAAACAAGAAGTACACCTAAGGGAAAGGGCTTTGGGTTTAAATGTTAATTAAAAAATCCTGTTGGTTTAATTCCTGAGAATTTTTATGTAAAAAAGACACTTTGTGAATTTGCATGTAGATTCAGAGCCTCGGAACTGAGAAACCATTGCCAGGGTTCATTATAAACAGTGGAGCTTTTTATAAATATATCTCCAACAGGCCTAATTTGAAGGAGGGCAGGAAGACAACCACAGTCCCAGAGGAAAACACTTTTACAGACCTCAGTGGCCTGGAGCATCCCTCAAAAAATGGAAGAGAGGCATGAGTATCTGGCGCAGTGACAAAGTGACCCATCACCGTCCCAGTCATTCTGAACCAGCGTTGTCACAGAGCTCATAGGAGGCCCGGGAAAGGGGATGGCAGTGGCTTTCCCAGTGTTGAAAAGCAAGCAGAGACCGCAGCAAGCTATGTTTTCTGGGAATTTGAAGTTCACCTTTCTGCTTAACATTTTTTGGTTTTATAAAAGGCTCTTAGGGCATTGCAGCCATAAGCACATAGATAATTAAATCCAATATGTACACACTGAGAGAGAATGTCTTGGGATTTATTTTCTCTGTGAAAAGCATACTGTTATAGTAAAATACAGTCGTTTTATAAACATGTAGAAAATATAATACTTCCTTTAAAAAAAAAAAAAAAAGTTTCAGTGGTTTGAAACAGTTTGAGATAATTTTATTGGAAAGATAAGGTTTTTGGAGTGGGGTTTTCCCCAACATCTTCAGTAAAATATCTGTCTGTGTACAAAATCAAGCAGGAATTAAACGAAATGTTAAATTAAACTTCAAATGGTATGTCTTAAGTAGCACTGATCCTCCTGGGTGCAGGCAAATTCCCCATTCCTTTGCAATTGACTACATGAATGCTCAATATCTCTCTCAGACTTATTTTCCATTACAATTAAAAATAAAAAAAAAAAATCACATTAGATTTTCTTTTTAATGTTGTTTATTTTTAATCCATTTCTGATTGAAAGCAAACATCAAGTGTCATGACTTTTTGGAAAAATTATTGTTTCAGATTTTTGATCACTTCCATGGGCATCCCATCAGGTAATGAATTTCAGTTTGTTCCCCAGTTAGTTATTGTTCTCACTAATAACCTCTATTAAAATGAATAATTAAGGATTATATTAACAACTTGAAGCAAATAGCTAATATTTATTTCAAGACTATGACTATAATGTTGGGTCTTTATCACAATGATAGTTAGTTACAGAAGAGATGAAATCTAAACTGTATTATTCTTGAAAATTTTTTAAAAAATAATAATAATTTGGAATAAATAGAAGCTTATTAGAGGAGAATTTAAGATTTTCTTCTCCATCATTTTTAAATGAAATGCAGCTGTCCAGGGATCAGAGACTACATTGCACAGACTAACTGTCTGATTTGTGACTCATTAAAAGTCAAATTGGATCTTTACAACTGCATAAATCTATTATTATTACTAATAATGATGACCAATTAAAATACAATTGCCTCACTAGGACCTGATTGCAGTAGTATCAAACAAGCCAAAATTAGAACTCAAGTGGCTCTTCAAAGCCCAGGCCCAGAACAAAGCCGGATGTTTTTAAGCCTGAATAGAGATTACCAATAGAGTGTATTGCTAGCAAGTTCCCTGTCACAGAAAAACACTGTGGCAAATAGCTCTAATTGATATTCCAGATAGCTGTGTGAGCAGAAGGGCTAAGGATTCATCAGACATGGACATTTTAAAATCTCTCCCCTATGAGGCTCAGACAGCTGTAATGTATAAAACGAGAGAGTTGATGTCATCATAGTGCAATACCAGAATAGTACTGTTATCTGAATGCTGTCAGATTTTCAAAGGAGAGAAATTCACTAACACAGAACTTTTATCCTTACTGAAGAACATTTATCCTACAAGCATTTAAACTTACATGATTGTATATATACCATAAAGTGACAAAGTGTGGAAAAGCATCTTATTCTCAAGGAATCCTACCAAATTTTATTTACAAGGACCATTTCCTTCGGAACAATTAATGTGCATGTATGGCTGTGAACCTGAGCAAGCACTGTGTAATCTAAACCCCAACAGAGGATGGATTTCTGCTTATTATTTCATAGTTAAACCACTGAGTCCACTTCACTAAAACTGCTTTTTTTTTCTTTGTCATTGCCCCAGTAATTAATTCTTCGATGCCTGGTAGGTACATATATTTACTCAAGGTATGTCTTCTTGCATTTGAATGGATGAGGGAATTACAGAAATGCACAATGCCAGTCTTTGAGAGTTACATGGCCATCCACTGGGAATCAAATGAGATTTCCTCACTCTCTGAGGGAACAGCAGACAGAAAACATCATCTGTGAATGGCATAGCAGAGTGCAGGGACTGCACCATACACGGCGAGAATTTTAACCTCCTGCCCAGCTGTTGGTGGATGGCTTGAAAAACTAGTGAAAATGTAGTGAAAATGAAAATAGTGAAAATGAAACTTCTAATTTACTGTGAATTCCTGCCTCCCTGGGTCTGGGCTCCAGTCAGGTCTGGCCTTTGTAAGTGTGGGCTGTGTAGGGATTCAGTGTGTGGCTTCCTTGGTCTTACGTGTTTGGCTGGTTGACCTGGTTGTCTTCTGTCCCTTCTATGGGAGACTGCATTTCACCATTTGTTCCACCCATTGTTGGTTGTGTGGTGGTGTTGTTGGGGTCAGTGGGGTTGATGTCAATTATGTATAATCTGACTGACTTGTTTATACCCTCAGCGCTCACCCATGTACTGACCCTTTTGCATCAAATACAATTTGGTTATTGGTTCATCTTTATGCTGGCTGGGTCCTTTATGCTAGGCCTGATAATTGGCAAAATAATAACATTCTCATTAGAAGGTATCTGCAAAGATATTCATTTAACACCATCTACCTAACTTTTGAGTGCTGTCAACCACCATTTAACCATTTGTGGAAACTATAGAGAAAACTTGGGGATGGAACTTGGGTCTTTGAAGTTCTAAATCCCAGTATGAATTCCCCAACAATCCCACTTCCATTCCTTATAATGGTCCAGGATGATATAACCAAACGAATGCAACAAGGATATTATCTCCAGGTGTATAAAATTGGGAGATCACCAGCTAAATGATGAGACAGTCAGTTTAGAAGTACTTTACAGAGAATGGTGAACTAGGGATTGAGTAAATTGCTTAAATAAGGTTTCTATCCTGTTCTTCCAAGAATCCCACCTCAGATACCCATGCCAAGCTTCGCTAAGGAGAAACAGGACATACAGTAGGCACATGCCTTTCTAGCCAACAGATGGGTGTCATGTACGATGAGGGTTAGCCTGAGAGATAAAACATTAACAGGCCATTAATTGTGCCCCCAGTTAATAGAGCCAATGAAGGCTGGGGAACAACTCATAGTATGCTGAAATACTTGCTAACAAGTGGTCAAAATCATTTCAGTCTAAAGTCAATTTGCTTTAATGAGAGATTTGACAGCTCAGTAGTGGAAGTTATACTGTAAGCACTTGAAATCAGATGACGTGAAACTTGTTTACTGGTAGTAACACAGTAATCTGTGCACTTGGTTTTCAGTTGGAACAAGGAAATCAATTTAAACCAGAAAATACATCTTTTAAATCTTTTTCTCAAGGATATTCAGAAGGTTTACTTATTTTCTGTCAAGTTGAAAGTGATGCGTAACAACAAAGCTTATATTTTCATCAGAATTAAGAAGTCTGAAGAAATATCACTTTCAGTTATTGACCTTTCATAATAATTTGGGATTAAACCTGATCAATTCTTAAATCTTCAATGTGTTAAAACCCTGTATAATTCTATGTTTATATCGAAAAATATTTGCTTACATGGGCATTTATACAGACATTTTCTCTTTATACAACAATATTTTCTATTTTCTTAAAGTATTTCTACTTTTCTTTTGCTCTTGTTCTTCCAGGCAAATCTTGTTCAGTAACACAAGCTAAAATTTGTTTCAAGCTACACAATTTAAATAAAATTCAAATTTGTCATCTATAAAGCGTGTGATTTACCCAAAACCTATCTACTAGCAATACTTAGGAAATCTTTTTTGACATATTGACTACCCTTCAATAAATGATTATAAATTGGCATTCTTCTCGAGATAAACAAAACTTTTTTTTCAGAAAAATTTTTGATAAAAACACTCCTAGTTCTCCATGTGATAAAGCAGTTTGTTGCAACCTAAATCATTTAGGTTGTTAGGAGCTATTTGGGCCACTATTTTTTGTTCCAGCAGTTTTCATTTTTCTTCTAAAACTCTGAACAGTATAAGCAGCTGTGTTTCTTTCACATGATACTTGAGCAAGAGTCAATAAAACTGAAGGAAAATTCACAACACAAAAAGGAGCTTTCATTCTGATCAAATAAATTCTTAATAACTGATTTTTTCTTTTTTAAAAAATATATTTCATTGATTACAATTTCCTTGGAGTGAAGTTTTGGATTAAACTGGACCATACTGTACAAGAATCAAGGAATGAGATTGCAATCAAAAAATAAAATAGAAATTACATGATCTCTCTTTATAAGGCAATCTAAAAGCTACTTAATTCAATGAAGGACATGATATTCTGGCATCAGACTTTCTACATAATTTTCTACACTGTTTGTAAATTGAGTATAATGAGGAGAATAACTGTATGTTACAAGATTTCCATAGTTTGAGATCAGAAACATCTCAAGCAGTTCTAGATACCTACACTCATTAATCTAGCTGGGGAGTTTAGGTGAGACCCAGACCTACAATAGTTGCATCTTCACCAAGAAAACATTATATATGCTCAACATAGTGTAAATTTCATTTTATCAAATATTTCCACAAGTTAGTTATATAGACTGCTTTATTATGGTTGTGGAATGCAATAAGTCCTTCCAGGGTCTGATAAAGCTTAGCCTAGATGATCAGCTCTACCATGCTCTATCATTCCTCTCCACTGATTATAAAGGGTAGTGTACTTGCTTTGGATGGAATGGAACTAATTTTCTCCATGATAACTCATATGGTGCTGTGTTTTGTATTTGTGACCAAACCCGTTGATATCACAGGAACATTTTACTTCTGCTGAGTAGTGTTTACACAATGTCAAGACCTTTTCTGCTTCTCACACTGCTCTGCCAGTAAGTAGACTTAGGGTGCACAAGAATCAGGGAGGAGACACTGCTGGGAGAGCTGACCCCAACTGACCTAAAGGATACCCCATACCATATCATGTTGTGCTCAGCATTAAAAGCTGAGGGGAAGGAGCATGTTGGGGGAAGACATTTGGAGTTATGGTGTTTGTCTTCCCAAGTCACACTTAGATGTGATGGAGCCCTGATTTCCTGGAGATGGCCAAACACCTGCCTGTCGATGGGAAGTGGTGAATGGATTCCTTGTTTCGGTTTGCTTGGGTGTGTGACTTTTGCTTTACCTATTAAACTATCCTTAGCCTCTCATTTTCTCACTTTTAACCTGATTCTCTCCCCCATCCCAGTGGGGGCTAATAAGTGAGCAGCTGTGTGGTGCTTAGTTGCCAGCTGGGGTTAAACCATGACAGATGATCAGTTCAAATACAAATATCTATACAGTAGACATTACTAAATGGATCCATTTACCCACATGTAGGCATCTGGTGATACATAAAACATGTTAGGGTGTTAGAGATTAGCTATTTCAACATGGAGCCTCTTCATGACATGCCATAGCTTATCTCAAAAAGCTCCAGGGACTTCAGCATGGTTGAAGACTTGTTCTTCAATGAACAAGTTTAGTCATTCCCCAGACTCCAAAACTGCAAAGAATATCTCTTCATTGGCTCTTGCTTAGATGTAAATTATAACACTGTTAACAGCTCTGTTTTAGATAGGTCTTAGTACAGATAACAAACATGGGGACAATCACAAGGAAATAAGAAATTTGATAGTTTTAAGCTGAACAACTAATCTGTGGTAAATCACAGCTCATCAGAGGATAAATTCAATTGCCAAGAAAGGCATCAAGAGGCACCTGAAATGTCCTAGGATACCTGAGTTGGTAGATTTGAACCAGTATGTACAAAAATACATAGATATCATTTGACGTACAGAAGAGCCATGTACTACCAGAGCAAGAGCTAGATAACAAGTGATATACCCTAGGACATGGCAAACGTCCGCAGACATAAGGTAGAAGAATGCAGTCATTAATGTTAAAAGAAAGCTTCTAATCAAATAAGGTAACAACATTAGGTAGCTTGATGATGGCCTCTTCCCACCCACTATTGGATTGTCATTCTCAGATAAACCACACATTCAAAATATGTTTTTTTCTGAGTTTATCAATTATATTAATATTTCTTTAGCAAAAGGATTACTGATAACATTCTAACAGGTGTCATCAGTTGCCTCAAATAATTATTATTACTAGTACAAGAAGTGTAAAACTTTTTTTTTTACTCTTTTTTTTTTTTTTTTTTAATGGAGCAACATGGGAACACATACACTTTAATCAATTTCTATTTGGTTAATTAAAAGGGGTATAGCTTTTCTGTTATACACAAGGTATATGGTCACGAACACTGTGTTGGGCAGGATAATGAAAATAATAACACCCACAAACATCCATTATGTATGTATATAAGAGCAACTTCAAAAGTGAATTGCAAGGAGCAACTTGTGTACTTACAGTTGTAGCAGCTCCTTTTTTATCTTATCCTGTAGGATTCCAGGAAACATAAGTGATCTTAAAATTGAGTCTTAAAATAAATTCATTAAGGAAGGGTGCTACTGGAGAGTAGAATGGCCTGAACTCTGTAATAAATCTTTTCTTGTAGTGAGAAAAGCAGCTAACACACAGTTGAAGAGTCACTGCTGTGAAAAGCTCAAAAACTAAGGTCCTAGGTACAGAGAAGAGAGGACTACAAAGAGTGCCTTGCTCAGCTTTCACAGTAGATCACTGTCAGGGTTGAGAACACAATGTTTACCTCTTTTGCTCAGTCCACTCTGCAAGCTGGGACGGGGTTCAATTCCAGAATAGATATCGAGCCTTAGCCACTCATGGAGGCTACTTCTACAGTCAGTGAAGAGAGACTGGCACTATAAGAGGGCAATTTATCTAACCCACCTTCAAGAACTTCCCTGATGGACTAAATCTCTCTTTGCAAGGGCTTATTTTCCCACAGCTTACATGAGGCACTTACAAGTCTAGTTTTAGAAATAAAATATTTTAGTGAAAAATTGTTATTGCAAAATGCATTGTTTGTGTGTCTCTTCTTTTTTATGAGTGGCATAGGAAATCTCCAAATATGCAAGAGGAATACTTGAAGACACAGGATCCATGTTAGCTAGGAATCGTGCCTTATCTTGCAGTCATTAAAGAAAACAGCATGCTGAGAGTTTCAGCACTCAGATGAAAAAGTCATTCAAGGACCAAAGGGTGATTATGCCTAAGATAATGATGTGGAGGACAAGGGCATTAGCTAAATTCACATTCATGCTTTAATAATTGCTTAGATTATCCAGTTCACAAGTGACTTGGAGTTAATAACAGCCAGGTCAGCTGATTAATAGCAGTGCTTTGAATTTTACCAATGTTGTTCTTTGCCAACACGTTTTTATTCAAAGCAGCATCACCCAAGTGACATTGCTCTTCTATTCTTTATAGTAATTTTTAAAATTTTATACAGATGGGTAAATATTAGAAAATAAATTAGCTATAAAGACATTAACAAGAAAAACAGATTTTTTTTTTCCTCAAGAATTAAAAAATTTAAAAAGTGAAATGATCTGATTTCTATACAGATAGGCCTTGAAAAATCTATGAGTATTTTGTGGTTTTGGCTTGCATTTTTTGGTGGGTTTGTTTTGTTTTGTTTTCCTGAAGCTACATGTTTGCCATTTGCAATGTCCCCCATGCAGTATGTATTTTTATTCATTTATTTCCATCGCTTTTCCCTGTGGCACACCAGTTTCTACCAAGCTTTAGGGAAAAACAATAGGTTTTCCAGCAGCATCTGCTTTCAAACTAATTTCTTAAAGAAATTCTGTGTCTATGGACAAAAAAAGAACCTGTGATCCTACATGCATCTGTAGTTGCATGTCCTGCACTGAATGCAGGTACACAAGACAGGGAGTTATACCAGTTCCCCATGCTCTACCAG
The DNA here is from genome assembly GCF_003259725.1 of Athene cunicularia. Classification (NCBI taxonomy): domain Eukaryota; kingdom Metazoa; phylum Chordata; class Aves; order Strigiformes; family Strigidae; genus Athene; species Athene cunicularia. Next base: position 147,822,038 of record NW_020799095.1, read on the forward strand.
TAGAGCTTTAAGACTGCCTGAAAGGCTGCAATTTTCCATTCCAGGTTGAACATGGGCTATTGGATCAAATCCTGCATTGTAGAAGCCAAGTGGTGTTAATACAAATTAACAAAACCAAACCTTTACTTAATGCCTGTTTTAGAGAAAAGTGGAAAAGAAAGAAAAAGGTAGAGACTTCTGTGTTGTAAACACCTAATGCCACTGCTTCATTAATTTATAGAAAAGACCCCCAATACTACAGTGATGATGTGGTGTGAAGAATAGTATAGAATTAGAAGAATAAGGGCTTTTCCTGGCCCTGTGAGCTGAAGTAAATTGTATGTTCTCTATATATGGACTAGGCAGCATAATAATAAGAAAATATTTTATACATTGGAAAGGTGGAGAAAATATATACAAAATACTATGGAATAATATATATAACTTTTTCCTACTCCTTTCTAATTATAGAGGTGTTTTAATAGAATAATTTATTTTGAAACAGTTATTCAAACACGACGAATTGATGTATAAATTGACTTTTGTCAGGAGAATATAATTACATAGCAGCAAATCTTGTATAATTATATAATTCAATCGAGTTCACATAGTTTTACAACAGACGTAACGTGAGCACAATCAGAATTACATCTTCTATTCTCTGTTCTAAACTAATTATAACATTTTTTAGCTTTTAATAAGAGCACAATGTAATGTTGCTAGATCACAATTCATACGCAAGAAAAAGACATATAGTAGGACTGTAAGAATTATGGGAAAGGGCAAGTCTGTGAATGAATAAAACTTTTTACAGAAAAGTAAAAATAGTAGAATGAATGGTAGTTGCCTCTGGATTTTTATAACAGTGTGCTGTTCTTTTCATGAGGAATAATAAACTTGTCGAGACGATGGGACACATTATGAGTATGTGTGGGGGGTGAACTCTACTTCTGTGTCAGGTCACAAGGGACCATACTGTCCTGCAGTCTTTCCTGATTAGAGCAAAGATCCTTTCTTGTGTTCCTCCTATGCAATATGATTCCAAAGAGAAAACACGCCACCAATCTGTGGATATGTATAGCAATGGACCAAGTGAAAAGGGTGATGGGAGCAGAGTAGGAGAAAAAAGAAAAAAAGAAGTAAAAATCTTTTTACTTTTTCTGATGTGCCCATGTTTTCCTTCCTCATGAACACCACCTGCCTCCCTATGCGATGTAGCAGAGAAGAACCTGTGCCCTTTAAAGCTAGCTCTCTGCCATCATCATCACAGTGTCCACACTATCTTGTATTTTATCCATCTGTCCATGGTTACTAGAGAAGAAATTGAGGTGTGACACTCCGAGTCCTCCCAAAGCATGAGGCTTGTTGAACTGAGGAATGAAGGCGTTGGCACATCTCTAATGAGGATCTTATCTAGTGGGACACAGAAATCTGGTGGGTTGGTGTGGACACCAGGTGTCCACCAAAGCTGCCCTGTCACTCCCCTCCTCAAGTGGACAGGGGAGAGGAACTATGACAAAAAGCTCATGGGTCAAGATAAGGACAGGGAAATCACTCACCACTTACCATCATGGGCAAAACAGACGTGACTTGGGAAAATTAGCTTAATTTATTACCAATCAAATCGGAGTAGGGTAGTAAGAAATAAAAGCAAAATCTTCAAACATCTTCCCCCATCCCTCCCTTCTTCCTGGGCTTAATTTTACTACCTATTTCTCTACCTCCTTCCCCAAGTGATGCAGGGGGACAGGGGATGGGGGTTGTGGTCGGGGGAGGACTCCTCATGCTCTGCCCCTGCTCCAGCGTGGGCTCCTCTCTCCACAGGGCCACAGGTCCTGCCAGGAGCCTGCTCCAGCGTGGGCTTCCCACGGGGTCACAGCCTCCTTCGGGCATCCCCCTGCTCCGGCGTGGGGTCCCCCCCGGGCTGCAGGTGGGTCTCTGCTCCCCCATGGAGCTCCATGGGTGCAGGGCACAGCTGCCTCACCACGGGCTGCACCACGGGCTGCAGGGGAACCTCTGCTCTGTGCCTGGAGCGCCTCCTGCCCCCCTTCCTCACTGACCTTGGGGTCTGCAGAGCTGTTTCTCTCACATAGTCTCACTCCTCTCTGGATGGAATTGTCACTGTGTGTTCCCCCACCCTCTTCTTAAATCTGTTATCCCAGAGGCGCTACCACTGTTGCTGATGGGCTCAGCCCTGGCCAGCAGTGGGTCCATCTTGGAGCCGGCTGGCATTGGCTCTGTCAGACATAGGGGAAACTTCTAGCACCTTCTCACAGAAGCCACCCCTGTAGCCCCCCTGCCACCAAAACCTTGCCACGCAAACCCAATACAGGAATGTGTCTGGATGGTGCCACTGAATGTCTTTTGAGCACTTAAGAACACACAAAGTGCTATAAAGAGTAAGACTAAAGGTTTGTGTAATAAAGTCAGATGCTCAATGGAAAGCACAAGGACAAGATTTTTCATGTGCAATCCATCAAACTTCTGGCAATTTGAATTGAAAATACTTACAGTTCAACCTTCAAAATATCATTTATTTATTAGGCAAAGAAATTAATCTTTTTTTTCTGTTCCTTTTGAGGTGCCTAATTTCTCTGAGTATTTAACAGTAACAACTACCAAAGCGAAAGTTATTTTCCTCAGGTATGGCCAATACTGAAAGTGGTAAAAGTCCAAGACACTGACAGCTGAAATTCTTCATCATCCTTTTCTACCTCCTCAATTCTGAAGGGAGAGGGTCCTCCTTGTGCAAATCCTCATCACAAATTAACTGCTTGTATTGGATCTTCTTGTTATGGTTTGGTTACTAATAACAGAAGCGAATAGTCACACAAAAGTACACACACAAATAAATATTGTATCTGTCTGTATAAAATGAAACTGTAGTATGCTGAAAACAGCTTTCCTCAAAACTTCACTGCTTTTTTCTTCCTGGTAACACTTTAAGATGGATACGACTATGATTTCTTGTCTTTAATTGGATGAGCAATTAGAAGTTTGGGCATTCGTCTTTATTTATCTGAGCTCTGCAAAACTGGCCTGGAATTTGCTAGAGAACTGGATGTCTTGGGAAATTTCCTATCATCATTTGGTCATGCACATTACAGATGCATGGGTGTCCCCTGAGGGATTTCTTTTGAGATTCTGATGTTTGGATGTATTCATATTTGGAAAAGGAATAATTTTAAAGTTAGTCGAAAATTCATGGGAATTAGAAACCAAATTAAAAAGGAGGATAATAAGCCAGCATGAGGTTTTAATTAATCTTTGTCTTACCCTGGGATGTGGGAAATGTCAATTTGCACTAGTTCCATGAAGGATTAAGACCAGTAATATGTACAGCTCATTTAGCTTTGAAATAAAGCATAAAGAAAATAAAAATGAGAACTTTTGATTCAATGTGACACTGAAGGGGAAGAGAATTAAACAGCTATTAAAAGGAGCTGGCTCAATTGCCACCATTGGAGGTGACCCTAACAAAATACAGCTGATTTTACCAGACACCATTTATATCTCAAAGTCACATTAGCAGTAATATTTGCCAGAATGAGAATTCAAATAAATGTCTGGAAATCTTCTGTGGACTGCTGTGCACAGAACATCCCATTTGTTCCACTGAACCCTCAAAAAAGATTGGGGAAGAAGCCAAATGAGTTCACTGAAGACATTCTGGCTTTGTGTTGTCCATACTTCATACCTTGTATCCCTGAGTATAGATCTAGCTGCAAACAGGATGAAACAGAAACTGGGACTGGATGCAAGAGTTCTATAGTTTAAGAGCACCTAGCAGTAATTTGGATTCAGAGAGTGGGCAGGGAGCTACCTTTGCAATGCTATATGGGAAGTGATTCTCATGGCCAAGGTCCAGAAAAATATTTACGCTCATCTCAGCTAAATTTTCCCTGTTCCCTTGGTTTAGTCATTAGAGAAATCTGATCATCTCTAAAGAAGTAGTGAATTTGTTGAAGGGATTAAGAAATCAGGCAGAGTCTTTATTAATAATAAAAAATAACTGATATGGGGGAAAGAAATCTGATACAGGATTTAAGTAATCAGCACATATGGATTTGGTCTATCTATCCTTCAGTCTTAAATCCAATCCTACTTTTTAATCCTTTACCAATTCTAAGTATTGCAACATTTCATTTTTTCAGTAAATTACTCCCATTCCTCTCTTCAGGAACCTGAGATCTAAATGTTTCCCTTCCTTCATGAAACAGGAAACAGAAGGAAAACTCTTTCTAAGAATAAGTGCCAACTTTTTCCTCCACTTCTTAGCTACTAACCTTCCAAACAAATGATATAGACCTACTCCCATGTACTTCAAACCCTCCCAACCCATATTCTCAACTGCCAGCAGACTCACTCTTACAGCCCACATTCATTAGACTGCAAGACAATACGAGAGAAATATTTTCGAAAGAAATAACAGAAAACTTTAGACCTTGTTTGGGCTTATCATGAAATATCCTGTTTTGTCAGAATGAAATTTAAAAATTTCCCTCCTCCCTCCCTTCCTTCTTTTGAACAATACCTTCTAGCCTTCCGAGATTACCTGCACACATCCTCTTTAAGGCAAATTTCTGGCTACAAAAATGACAGCAACAGAAGTTACACAAGACTCAATAGAATCAATCTCACAAATATGTTTTAACTGTTACTTACTTTAGACATGTTATCATCCTCTTATTTTCTTTTTTACTAGATGAAGAAAGTGAAATCCACTCTTTATGGGTTATTCAGTCAGAAGGTCTTGGGTAGATTTTGTATACATTTTTCCTTTAACATCTCCAGTAATAAGAACTTTTTTTTTCCAACTCCCATCTTCATTCACTAAATAAGTAATAAAGTAATAAATAAGGAGAATTAATGTCTTGAAAATATAGTAAGAAGTAGAGAAATTGAGCAAAGGAATGGAATGATCACTAGATGAGATGATGAAAACTGTTTATAAGGATGTGCAGAAGGCAGTAGATCATCTCACTTAGCGGTAGGCCTGGTATGGGAAAACAGGAGTAATAGGAGGTAATTGGAATAAAACTGTATTCTTACTCTTTTCTTGCAGAATCTGAAAGAGCCAGTTTGACTATACTCTTGTACATAAGTATAAATTGTTTATTTTATATATATGATAAATTTTCATTGTATTTCAGCAAAGCATTAATCTGATTTTGTTATGCTGTTCCTTTAGCTCTTATTTGCAAATTTATGTGCATTCTTGAATTATATCGTCATATATAATTTGTGGTTTATTTTTTCTTTTCTTTTCTTCCTAGTCTACACATCAATTCAAGAAATATTAGGAATAATAATGCCTCCACATCTGTTTAGCATCACTGGGCTGTTCATTTGAGCATCCACTTTAATAGAAACATTACAAATTGGTAGTAGGCCCTTATAAATGACTGCACTTGAGAAGATCTATCAGTTCTTCTCCTTTCTAAATACATATATCTCCACAGTAGAAATAAAAAATACATAAGTAAAAAAAAAAAAAAAAAAAAAAAAAAAAAAAAAAATTTGTTCTAAAAGACTTTGGAATCATAACAATTTGAACACTATGTTTAAATGTGCATACTTAGGTTATAACATCATACCTGCAGGAAGTCAGGTGGTATTTTAATCTTATATAAAGCTGTTGACATCAGTAGAGACATTTAAATAGTTACTACTCAGCATGAGCAAGAACAATCTGGTACAAAGAAGTGATTTATATAATGGAAAACAAGGTACTTTATTTGAAATTGGAGATGTACAGGTGGGCAGGAATTCATGAAACAGTTTTATTGTTCTTAATGAGTCTTTAGGGCAGAAATTTCCATCTTGCTTCTTCTTGTAACTCCACTTTCAGTAAAATAAAAAACATTCTAATTTATTTCAAGCTTAGGAGCCATTTAGGTCATGGTCAAACCTTTAATAATCTCTTCTCTAATGCATTAACATAAGTAGCTTGATCCCGTACTACAATTTGACTCCCCATGAAAGCCACTCCACAAACCCAGCACTGCATCTTCAACTCCATTTTTCAAATTGCTCTGGAAAGCTTGACTGAGGATGAAAGCTTAACTGAAGGTTTTTAAGTATTTGTCCTTGTTCTGCTATTGTATAAGAAGGCAGCCAACTTAATCTTCCCAATGTTGCAAACATTTGTTTTTAAAAAAGGTGAGTTTGTACATATATATATGTTTGTTTGTTGGGGGTTTTTAAATGACAATATCAATTACAATGATAGATTTCTGCACTTCAAACATGTTTCAATTCTATACTATGTCAGGACAACTTCACTCTTTATGAATAAGGCTGATTGAATATATGTCAAACATCTAACTGACATCAGTGATATTTTTAGTGTTTTCTAAGTGTTGATTGCATGTAATGCCTAAGGTAAAGTAAATAGAAATAAAGCAGCATTTTGGTTAAACTACTTAAACTGAAGCAGTCTACTATCCTATAGCTAGCTATATGTTGAAGTCTACATTCAGATCCTCTCTATTTTCAAGCTTTGAAAACGGCCCAGGACATACAAGTTTATTGCTCATACAATAAAAAATATTATTTCTTCTTTAAAAAGCCAAGTGTTATGGACATTCACAATGAATATTAGACAAAGTATTAGAAAAGAAATGTAATATGTCAGTCTGAAATCAAGGTAGTATCTCTGCTTCTTTATTCCATGTTCCAGGGCTAACTCAGTTTGACGCACAGTGTCTTTCTATACAAAATTTTATTTTCAAACTAGTTGTTAGAGACATAATGACATCTAACCCAAAAAAAAAAAAAAAAAAAAAAAAAAATCTAATCTTTACAGGAAAAACTGTCAAGTACAGATCTGTTCTACCACATGAGATCAATGTTATATTTTAAAATACTGAACAAATTAAATTAATTTCTTAGAAGAAAAGGGGTACAATTTCTTAATAATTAGTTGCTTTGTAATCCAGAAATTATATATCCTGTTATCTATTCATTTTGAAGGAATATTGATATGGCTGTTTTGAAAGGAACTTCTACTTTCACCATGGGAGTAAGGGTATTGCTTGCTGTCAAGCTGTTCTAAATTCTCATTGTTGGTCTAACAGCTTCTCTCCTTCATTTCTCAATGTTCAATCCACTTTCACCTTCCTTGCCTTTCATGTATGTGGCTTACATAGTTCTCTGCTCTCATTTATGGGTTCAACATCACCTAATTTGCACCCTTGCTTACACTGAGACCCACTCCGCCTAGAAGTTTGACCAAATGATTTCTGAATTCAGACACAGTCTATACATTTCAGTAGAAGGCAGCTAAGAAGAGCTGGGAAAGCATTACCAGAATAGTAAGAGAGTTTCATAGGTGCCTGAGGGATTCAGCTATACCTTTTCTTGAATCGTCACCTATCCAACCTATCTAACCCTGTGTCTACATCCCAGTAGAGAACAGATTAGTACAGCTGGATCTACAAAGTACCTACATCCTAACCACATGTTTGCACATAGGCTGGTTGCATAGACCCAGTTGTGCTTCACAACACACTAAGATCTTAAGCAGCAAGTTAAGCCACTAAATATTGTTTTCCATGTATGCTGCAAACTGATCCTGAACTGTGCCAGGCATCAGACTTAGGGACACATTCTTTACCCAGAATCAAGTTTTGCCTTCTGAGCAGACTTCCAGATGCCAGCATATCATAAATACAAAGGATGACTAATCACCTGTAAGGAAAACCTGCATGAAATGCCTTTGTTATATGATCTTTGCTTTCTATTTTCTTATTTTCTTAATTTGATGAGTGTTATATGCTAATTAAGAAAGGACAATTTTGGGAGAGAGGTGGTACTGGTCAGCCTGCAGAAGAGAAGGCTCAAGTGGATCTTACCCTGTGTATAAATACCTGATGAGAAGAAATTAAGGAGAAGGAACCAGACTCTTCCCAGTACTGCCCACTGACAGGACAAGAGGCAATAGGCACAAATCAAAACACATTAAATTCCATCTGAACACAAACCCACCACTTTAGGACTGTGAGGGTGCTCAAACACCAGCAGAGGTTGTACAGAGGTTGTGTACTCTCTGTCTTTGGAGATTTTCAAAACCCAACCTGACAAAGTCCTGGAAAAAACTCTTCTAGTTCACCTACTAGATCATAGGATCATAGAACAGGGACCTTAAAGGTCATCTAGTCCCAACCCCCCTGCCATGGGCAAGGACACCTTCCACCAGCCCAGGTTGCTCAAAGCCCCGTCCAACCCAGCCTTCAACACTTTCAAGGAGGGGGCAACAACAACTTCTCTGGGCAACCTGCTCCACTGTCTCACCACCCTCACAGTAAATAATTTCTTCCTTACATCCAACCTAAATCTACCCTCTTTCAGTTTAAAACCATTACCCCTTGTCCTATCCCTACACTCCCTGATGACGAGTCCCTCCCCATCTTTCCTGTAGCCCCTTTAAGCACTGGAAGGCCACTATAAGGTCTCCCTGGAGCCTTCTCTTCTCCAGGCTGAACACCCCAACTCTCTCAGCCCGTCCTCATAAAGGAGTCACTCCAGCCAACTGATCATCTTCATGGCCTTCTCTGAACCTGCTTGAGCAGGGCCATGTGTGGGAATTAAGAACTGGTAGTTAGCAAAATGTAAATTGACCTTGAGGTTAGAAGAATGACTGTGGATAAATGAGGCAACATTACTGAACACCTTATTGAGAACATGAGAAAAAGCAAGCCAGAACCCCGTCTGCAGAGAGCATGGTGACTGTGTGAGCAGTAAACAGATAAACCTGAAGGTCAGTCAGATGTAGAAGTAAAAATGAGCCTATATAAACAAGTGGGAATAAGTTGGGAGCTGGCATGAAGTGTGGTGGCATTTGTTCTTGGCAATGCTTGCCCTTCCACAAATTTGAGTGAGTTTGTCATGATTAAGTGTGTTGCCATGATCCTGGACCATCTGAGACCAGCACCACATGCTTCTTATGCTGGGGGCCCCAGAATTGGGTGCAGCACTGTAGGTGGGGTCTCACAAGAGTGGGGTAGGGGAGAAGAATCATCTTCCTTGATCTACTGGCCACACTTCTCTTCACGCAGCACGGGATGCAGTTGCCTTTCTCAGCTGTGAGCACATATTGCTGGCTCATAGTCAGTTTTCCATCCACTACTACCCCCAAGTCCTTACTCACAGTGCTGCTCACAATTCACTCATTGCCCAACCTGTGTTCATGCTTGGGATTGTCCCAACCCATTTGCAGAACTTTGCCCTTGGCCTTGTTGATCTTTGTGAGGTTTGACAGGCCCACCTCTCAAGCCTGTCCAGGTCCCTCTGGATGTCTTCCTTTCCCTCCAGAATGTTGTCTGCACCACACAGCTTGTTGTCTTTGGAAATTTGCTGAGGGTGCACTCGATCCCACTGTCCATGTTGTTAACAAAGATGTTAAACAGCGTTAGTCCCAGTAATGAACCCTGAGGAACACCACTGGTCACTGCTCTGCACTTGGACACCGAGCTGTTGACTGCCAGTCTTTGAGTGTGACCATCCAGCCAATTCCTCATCCACCCAGTGGTCCATCCATCAAATCCACGACCCTCCAATTTAGAGATGAGGATGTTGTTCGGGACATTGTCAAATACTTTTCACAAGTGCAGGTAGATGATGTCAGTGGCTCTTCCATTATCCACCGATGCTGTTACACCATCAGAAGGCTATGAAATTTGTCAGGCAAAATTTGCCCTTAGTGAAGCCACGCTGGCTGTCACCAAATCTAGATGAGCTAGACTAGATGATCTCAAGATGTAACTTCCAAAGTGTTGTGATTTAACTCCTGCATGTAGCTAAGCACCACGCAGCCACCTCATCGCTAACCCGTCAGGGGCATGGGGGAGAGAATCAGAAGGGTAAAATGTGAAAATTCATGGCTGGAAGTAAAGATAATTTAATAGCAAAAGCTATTTAGCAGCAAAAGCTGTGTGCATAAGCAAAGTAAAATAGGAATTCACTCGCTATTTCTGACTGGCTCCAGGTGTTTAACCATTTTCAGGAAAGCAGGGCTTTATCATATTTAGTGATTACTTGGGAAGACATATGCCATAACTCCAGATCTCCCTCCCTCCCT
>NW_020799095.1:147832147-147854629 GCF_003259725.1 Athene cunicularia
TGTACGTCAAATGATATCTATGTATTTTTGTACATACTGGTTCAAATCTACCAACTCAGGTATCCTAGGACATTTCAGGTGCCTCTTGATGCCTTTCTTGGCAATTGAATTTATCCTCTGATGAGCTGTGATTTACCACAGATTAGTTGTTCAGCTTAAAACTATCAAATTTCTTATTTCCTTGTGATTGTCCCCATGTTTGTTATCTGTACTAAGACCTATCTAAAACAGAGCTGTTAACAGTGTTATAATTTACATCTAAGCAAGAGCCAATGAAGAGATATTCTTTGCAGTTTTGGAGTCTGGGGAATGACTAAACTTGTTCATTGAAGAACAAGTCTTCAACCATGCTGAAGTCCCTGGAGCTTTTTGAGATAAGCTATGGCATGTCATGAAGAGGCTCCATGTTGAAATAGCTAATCTCTAACACCCTAACATGTTTTATGTATCACCAGATGCCTACATGTGGGTAAATGGATCCATTTAGTAATGTCTACTGTATAGATATTTGTATTTGAACTGATCATCTGTCATGGTTTAACCCCAGCTGGCAACTAAGCACCACACAGCTGCTCACTTATTAGCCCCCACTGGGATGGGGGAGAGAATCAGGTTAAAAGTGAGAAAATGAGAGGCTAAGGATAGTTTAATAGGTAAAGCAAAAGTCACACACCCAAGCAAACCGAAACAAGGAATCCATTCACCACTTCCCATCGACAGGCAGGTGTTTGGCCATCTCCAGGAAATCAGGGCTCCATCACATCTAAGTGTGACTTGGGAAGACAAACACCATAACTCCAAATGTCTTCCCCCAACATGCTCCTTCCCCTCAGCTTTTATTTCTGAGCAGAATGTCATTTGGTGTGGGATATTCCTTTGGTCAGTGGGGGTCAGCTGTCCTAGCTGTGTCCCCACTCAACCTATTGCACACCTCCAATCTTTTCACTGGAGGGGGCAGTGTGGGAAATGGAGAAGGTCCTCATGCTGTGCAAACACTGCTCAGCAAAAGCTAGAATATTACTGTCTTTTTAGTTTGGGTTTTTTGTTTTGATTTTTTTTTTTTTTTCCACAAATCCAAAGTAGAGCACATATGAGCTGCTATGAGGAATATTAACTTTATCACAGCCAAAAAAAGTACACAGCCTCAAAGATTCTGTAATTCTTTGATTACCATAGTGTATAGCCTTCCCCTTCTTCTTATCGTGAGGCTTTCTTTGCAGTACACATAAAAAGCATGTAACAAGGTCTTCACAGGAAGACTTCTTTTTCTATAGATTAACACCAGTATAAGGCTGCTGTCAGGTAAGCGAAGCAGTTAAAAAATGTCTAACAACAAACTTCAAGTCAATTTTTCAAAGCACAATCACATTTTAAAAATCAAGATAAATTTCTAGGGTAAAAATAAACAATGTGAATGAGAGTAAATACATTCATCAATTTTTAACTTCTGTGACTGCAGAGCTCAGTTTTCATGTAGGTATGTCTAAATTCACACACATATTCAAACACCTGCATAATCTGAAAGAGATTTCACTGCAGAAAATTCACTGCAGAGGAGTCAGAAATGGGAAAAGGATAACCCAGTTACATATCTTTTTCTCCATACTTTCTCTAATTATTTATATTCCCTCACTAAAAGAGATATACTTGCCAAGAGCCACCACATTGAACAATGCATGGACTCCTTTTATAACAACTGAAGATGGGGAACAGGACAGACATTAGAGTGAATAAGACCCTCATTGATTTTAATTGAATCCTATTGATTTGTATAGAAGATAATTAATTTGAATTGACTTTTATTGATTTGTGGCTAATTGGACTCAATTAAAACCCAGTGATTTGCACTGAACAAACTAAATTGCAGTGACTAATTGTACTGAACTGAAACTCACTGAAGAGAAGTGTTCAATGAAATGAGAATAAATCTAGCTATTGCTTTTAATAACACTCCTATGCTGATGATGAACGTGTGTTTAAATCTGAGTGAACACAGAAAAATATCGTTATTAAAGACCATCCCTGAAAAAAAAAAGGAGGAGGTTTTGCATGACTTGTGATTATCTTCAGCTGTTGGCTTTATTTATTTATTTATTTATTTTCTCCTGCCTAAGGGTATTTCCTTAGTGCCAAAACCCAGAAATTCAATTTTATGACTTTGAAGAGTGTTGTAGCAGAGCCAGAGGACAGTAAGAGATGCAGTCTCTGACAAATTCATCTTGCAGATGTAACCCACTTCACAGGTTTCACTAGAAATGAGTCTAACCAAAGAGCGGTATTATTAAAACATCCAGACAGGACCTGTAGACCCTTATCTCGCTTTCTTCATTTTGCAGATGGTTCACTTCACTCGTACAAATAGTCCCTTGAGCACGGAGAAGGGTAGCGTAACGGAGCTTTGCTACCCCCACCCAGATGACAGGTTACCAGATGCGCTGGAGCATGATGAATCCTATAAGCAATTTTATGAGGTTGTTGCATTGAATACATCCTTAGGATCACCAACACATGGTGAGGGTAACACCAACCACCAGATAATCAGTGATTTCTTTGCTTTAACAATTTAGAATACATAATGTTGTCAGTCAAGGTTATCCAGGTTCTGATTTGAATTCAGATTTGATGCAGATTTGAATTTAAATTAATCATTGTGTATTTCTTTTTAATTTCTTAATTTTATGTCTATCTTTTGCTATGATTTTAGTCATTTGGATTCTGCAAAATATGGTTCTTTTTAGCTTTCGAATGTTTCTGAACCCACCCTATTTTGTACATGAATGCCGGAGCCACTGCTGTACTAGACATCACCATGGTTGGTTCAGGAAGGTGCCTCAAAACAGATATTATCAAACTGTGAAAATCCTGTGGGCCTAAGTTTTAGTCTGGAAATCACAAGCTACAGTAGTGGTGGTAGTTTTTACTACAATCCCCAATCTAGTAGGGGAATATACAATCCAACATCTAAAATACCATCATTCTCTGACATTTTAAAAGAGAAACGTGGAATATTGGAACAGAAGGGATTTCCTGGGTGCTAAGTTTTGCTGTCCCAGGCACACATCATGTGATCCTTTTCATAAACCTAATAGCTACAGCAGAAAACTCTAGCTTTTTTATCCATATAAATCTTAAGAGATTATTTTATGAAGTCTCATTTCTTCCATGGGAATCAGTTTCTAGCTTTCAGTATCTGTTTATTCATAGCTATTTTACATTAACTGTGTAAAAATATTGTTCTTTAACAGTACTTGTCTCTTAGTAATGTTTGCTCCCCTGGCATATTTATAGATCACAATTATATTCCTTGACAGTTTTTGTTTTATTATGCTAAATAATCCAAGCTCTTTCAGTACTTTCTCATGAGGTATGTTTTTTCATTCCCTGTGTATAATTGTGTGTCTCAATACCTATTCTAGCCTGATGTGATTTTTTTTTTTTTTACTTACACATGAATGATGAAGGAAGGAAGGAAGGAAGGAAGGAAGGAAGGAAGGAAGGAAGGAAGGAAGGAAGGAAGGATCAAATTTGTTGGGATTCTGGCAGATGGTAATGCCACAATGATTTAATTAGCTCAAACAAAATGGTCAGTTGATGTTCAATGGTAATAGGAATCTGTTTTAAGGGTCCTTGCATCAGTATCTTCACCTGAATCAAGAAAGATGTCCCAGACCACTGTTGTACTCCCTTCATACAATCCAGATGATCAGACTCCAACATGACCACCCCAGTACATACATGACCCTTGGCTGTTGATGCACCTTAAATACATAAAAAACATCTCCTGGATATCTTAACTGCGTACAAAAGACTGTCTTACACAAGTTCTACAAGAAAACATTTCTATTCTTTATTTGCAACGCTCCTGCACAACACTCCTGCAGCGGGAATGATGTACACACGTCTTTGGGATAGTTCACCAAGGATTTTACTCAGCCCACCTAGACATACAAATTGGATCTGCTTGTTCAGGTGTTGACTCAGGTGAAATTCATAGAACGGTTTAAAATTCCCATCTGAACAGGTCCTGTAACAGTCAGACCAATACTTAATTGTGAAGGCTGGGTCAGTTACCTAGTTTTGATTCTTCAGTTGTCTCAAGGCAGACCATTATTCTGTCTATATGGATGCCTGTCCAGGAACCTCTCGGACCACGCCATTAAGGCTCTAAGTGCGGTGGGTGTGCACACAGGCACAGCTCTGATACACAGCTGCTCCACTGTTATTACTAAAGAACAAACTTGATTTTCATAATTAAAAGTCGGTTGTAATTTAAGTCCCATAATTCCTTCCACAATTGCACAGAATATTCCAATAGAGGTTTTACTGGAAAATGGCATAAAGACTTTGGTGTTTCTACAAAAATTTAATCCTCTGATAAAAGGAAGAACATTTATTTTTTTCCACAATTGTATCACATTGACCTGTTCATATTCATCCTTTGAAGAGCTAAAATATTTTTCTTAATTATATACAGCTAATAAATTATATAGAAGGAATCTTGCTATTGGGATCCATGTTCAAGAAACAGTTTTGTTAAGAAATATAAATTTACAAGAGATATCTTGGTCTCCTGTATTCATTCATTTCTTGAAGAAAAAAAAAAAAAAAGCCAAACAAAAACAAAAACAAACCACCCTGACTTTTCTTAATAGATGACGTTAATTTTTTAAAAAAGGAAACATGAAATATCTTGTTCCAAGTGACTTCTTATTTGAAAATATAGAGTAATTATTTATACAGTCTATGACATTGAATCAAAGCAACTATTATTTATGCTGAACTTTGTAAAACCATCAACCTTTGAGACTAATTTGAGAATGGAAAAAAAACATTACTATCTCAAAAAAGAAGCCAATGATCTAAAGATCTTTTTAATCTCAGGATCATAACGGTCTATTGAAGCCGTAGTACCAATGAGAAAAGAAGTGACTTAAAATAATTTTTTGTTTTCCAAAGTAGATGTGCTCATGTCACACTGGAAATATGATAGTAGTGAGTGAACTTGCTGTTATTAACTTTAGTATTCATCAGTGTTAGTGTTTAGTCAGTGGCAAAGTATTTTTTTTTTTTATTCACAGTTCTTGAATGTCTTATTAAGTCTTTTCATCTATTGCTGAATAATTTTCTAAATGTATTTGCACTTTCATTTTACCCCAATGTATCTTGCCCTGTAAAGCAGACTTCAGTTGCTAACATGTAAAGGATTAATAATAGTAATTTCTTTAGTATGTGTTACTAATGCATGTGCTTATCCAGAGGTCTATTAATTAGAGACTAAATAGGGGTTATTACAAACTTACAGACCTCTTGGACAGGCTTCTGGAATTGATTAACCACTTACTAAGTCTTCACAAAATACGAGTGTATTTTTAATATAACACAAACATATTTCTAACACTGCTTTTTCTTAGATGTGCTTCAATGACTATTTGTCATCGATGAATCATTTCAAATATCATCTATTTCTGCTGTAATATGGCAGTGATATTTTATCCAGCTTTTCAGATCATCTTGTGCATTGCTGCCATTTCTCTCCACTGTCGGAGTCTATGCAGTTACCAGAGTCCTTCATTACATTGTCGTAATTGCACACAGATTTGCTCATCCCTAGAAAAGTTTTTTCTTGAGTCAATTTTGAATTTAAATTAATAATTGTGTATTTAATTTTAATTTTTAAATTTATTGGCTAGCTTTTGCCTATGCTTTTAAATTACATATTATTATTATTATTATTATTATTATTATTGTTGTTGTTGTTGTTGTTGTTGTTGTTGTTGTTGTTGTTTCCTTGTCATGCAGCTTCCAGTGCTTCACTCAGTTTCTTTGTTTTGCGTGGAAGGGAATGCAAGTGGGGAGAGAAATCTTTACATTAAACCAGTTTTAGTTCAGAAATGGAATAGAGGAGTCATTTCATCTAGAGTTATTCCTATATATAGGATTTACGTCTAATTTTCTGGAGGGCTGATTCACTGTATTGAAAGAAAGCAATTGCATGCACCTGACCACACACATTAAAGACTGCTGTGCCTTAGAGTGAGAGATGAAAGCTTGTGATTTCAAAGACATAAAAACATTCAATGTGGGCACACTTGAAAAAGCCACAGAAGTTTTGCTGGCAGAGTATCATTTGTGCTGTTTAGGCTAGTATATAAGAGCATCATTACAGAACAAAATAAAATCAGAAGAACCCAACCCATTTCCTGAACCTGCACTGTCTGGTTATTTGATGATTCTCAGAATCACAGAATTACCTAGATTGGAAAAGACCTTGAAGATCATCCAGTCTCACCATTAACCTCACACTGATAGTTCCCAACTACACCAGATCCCTCAGTGCTATGTCAACCCGACTCTTGAACATCTCCAGTGATGGGGACTCCACCACCTCCCTGGGCAGCCCATTCCAACGCCCAACAACCCCTTCTGTGAAGAAATGCTTCCTAATATCTAGTCTAAACTTTCCCTGGTGCAATTTGAGGCCATTACCTCTTGTCTTATTGCTTACTACTTGGTTAGAGACTCATCCCCAGCTCTCTGCACTCTCCTTTCAGAGAGCTGTAGAGGGATTCAAGATTCAAGCTGTAGAGATTCAAGAGAACAGTTGCAAAACCACACAGAAGAGATCTGGATGAATACCCGCACTTTGCCTTCTGCAAGGTGATGTCTTGTTGCTCACCTTCCAGGAAAACCAAACAGTGCTGGGAAGATGATCCTGAAAAAACATCTTTGTGCTTAGCAAGCACCATAGAAAATAATCAGGAGGTTTTTTTGTCAGTGATTACTCTTTTCAGCCCATCACCAAAGCCCACTGCAGTGAGATATTGTGGGCAGGAGTACTCCAAATTAGCTGTGGACACAACAGCAGCCAGAGTGTTGTGAAAGTACCTTTCTTCTGTCTCAGTCATAAGAAGAACTTCATAAAATTGGGATATGCTTCATTTGTTAAACTAAAATGTTACTCGTAATAAATGTCCACCATCCCTTTACAGAAAGTTATCATCAGGCACCTCCACAGAGAGAGTTCACTGAACCCTTAACCAAAGCCCTTTGAAGCCAATACTGTCTAGATTTTGATGGGTTTCTATTCAGGCCTAAAATTAATCCTTGTAAACATAGATACCTTTTGCTAAAATTACTGCTGCCTGTTTACCATTTCTTTTGCATGCTTACACCTTCTTTGGAAATCTATTGAAAAAAAACAAACAAAAAAAAAAAAAAAAAAACAAAAAAAAACCAAACCCCATGATTTTGCTGTATCCCACGGCCCTTCTCTTCTTCCATCCATTTTCTAGACACTTCCTACCTTTCTGGCCCATGAGTTCCATCTCTTTTTCTAAAAATATATAAAGATTATGACACATTTCTTGCCCTGATTATGCAAGTGTTAAAACACACACTAAAAATATTACATACCCATGGTTCTCCTGCCTTCCTTTTCTTCTCTCTCTTAACCACTTTCTCATCTTCTTCATCTGTCATATTTCAGCATAAATTTATCTCCTTCCCTTCTGATGCACTTTGACCTCTCTATTTCCTGGAAGATTCCCCCAATGAGCTGCTCTCACCTCCCTTGCTGTCTTTTCATAGCTTCTGTTTTCTCCAAATTTTTAGAATCTTACAGCCTCCTAAGACATCTCTCATATGCCCTGTGCCCTTTGCTCCACTTAGTCCTTGAAAAAATTCTTCCTCTTCCTCCAAATAGAATTGGAGTAGAAAATAGGAGAAACCTAAAGCAGTTGTTTCTGCCTCTTCTTTGCTCCCCTGAGGTGCAGGAGACTGAAAGAAAGGGGATAAAAGAGAGGTCTGCACAAAAGAAAGACAAACCACCTTAGAAGGAGCAGCCTGGAAGGCCAGAGGTCCTGTTTTGAGCTTTACGATGGGAAAAAAAGATTAGAATGAAGGTAGGCAATAGCTTTTACTGCCTCCTTATGGGGAAGAGAATAGACACCACCTGTCAACATGGCTCATCAGCCCTGCTTTAGCTCTTTGAATGCCACTGCAATTTAAATAAATAAAAGTTGTTACACATTCTAACTTACACTGATCAAGAGGAATGATCTTTCATAGCACGTACATGCTAGTCCCTGGAGCACTTAACACATTTAATTTCAGACTATGCTATACTCAGGCACAATTATCTTTTATGTGAAAGAAAAATTTGCAAGCTATGTCTATATTATCAATTATTAAACTCAGACAATTAGAAACACATTTAGAAGATCCTGCATGCATCCATTTCAGAGTCCCTGTATACCTGCTTCTACCTGGGGACAAAAAAAAAAAAAAAAAAAAAAAAAAAAAAAAAAAAAAAATCTGAATTGGAACCTCCATTAAAAGGACAACATGCCTTTAGCATTTTCTTAACCTCTAATTGCAATGTCATCCACTATAACCCCTTAATATAAATTTTTAAAGCATATTTCCTTCCCTTTCTTATTACATTTCAGGACACTTGGGAGAGTAAAGATTTTTTTCTCTTCAAAAGCAAAGCATAATAGCTTGAAAATGAATAATAGAAATTTGAGCTAGATAGAAAAGTCTAAAAGACAACATTTAGCTAAGGTGTTGCATTCCTGGGTGGGGAACTCTTCCTTATTTTGCTAATAGATGGAAAAAGTTTTAAGAAGAAAGTATCTCTGGTTATAAAATATGTTGGCCCATGGAAAGTTCTGTGACTTCTCAAAGGAAGGGCCAGAATCCTGAGACACTAAAAAAAAATTAAATTATATATATATTGCACAAAGAAGCTTTTCAGGTTAGACAGCCTACTGTGATTCAAAGCATAGTTAGCTGTTGTGTTTAGATGGTGAAGAATCTGAGAAGGCCAAACATCAGTGAAGCCAAAGAAAATTAATTAATTGTCAGGAGAAGAAATTCTGCACAACCTTATCTCTAAATCAGCTAGGATACCTGGCTAATCTTTCTTGTCTTGAAAGATTTTCTTTTTCTAAGATCATGCCTGCAATCAAAGGAAACCTAAAATCACCAAGGTCTTGGAATAATGAAAGTTGTTCTTTAAAACTATTTGAATATAACAGATAAAAAATATCTAGTTACCATGGGAAAGACAAGGAGATGCTGAGAGGAGATGGTGATCCTTGTTTCTTCTAGAGAACTTTCCAGGTTCTTTGAAGGGAATTTCCGAGAAGGTGTAAGTAATGCCCCAACTTTCAGCTCTTCTGTTAGTTTTCCACTTTGCTCCAAATGCTTTGTTCCTTCAAAGAGTTAGTAGAGAATACATTTTTTTGGAAGTTAATGCTTTGTTTCTGCATCACTGAAAGCACGCTATCACGATTTTCTGAAAGGAAACTGCTGTAGGGTTCAATCACCCCTGCTGGGCCTGCTGAAGTGGCCATCTCTTATGAAACTTCAGAGCAGATAAAGAATATACCAGTCGTGAAAAGTAAAGGCTGAAGACCATCACAGTACATCCACTAAGACCTTGAGAAAGGATAGAAGGGCAAATAGTTAGTAAATGAGACTATGTGCATGGTGGGTTTTTTTTTTGTTTTGTTTTGGGTTTGGTTTTTTTTTTTAATACATATTATATAGGTGATTGAAAAACAAGAAACAGATTCAGAAAATGTAGCAGTCAGTTTCTAGTGCCCCCTTCTGCTATTGGTGATGCTCCTATATTCTAAAGCATAATTAAGCTCATTGTGCACCTGAATTTGTTTTCATGGCAGATCTGAATGTAATTTGGCTGGATTGTAATACAGCACATTAAGTCTGTTTGAAGATGAACGAGACTTAAAATGCTGAAACCTACATCTCAGTCTTTCATCTGCTTTTTTTTTGTTGTTTGTTTTGTTTGTTCAATTCCAGTTTTGTTTTTCAGATGATACTCACATGCAGAATGCTACCAAATCTTAATGACAAGTGGCTTGTGCTTAACCAGGTGCTTTACAACGTTTAAAGCAATATCTTTGCTTTTGCAGCTCTGAAATAAAACTCACCTTTAACATAAAAATGGATTCACATACTTGGAAATGGAGCCAATGTTTACCAAACAGATTCATACTTCACGCAATCTTTTTGGAAAGTATTGGCTCAAAGTCAAACACCACCTATCCCTGAGCTAAGTCAAACATTTTAATTTCCCCATTCATTGCTATAGGTATGTACAAAGAGATTTAGTGGGCATAGGATCTAGGCAATCTAGATAAACGAACCCTTATAATCATACTAAATGAATCCTACTGACTTCACCATATCTCTTCTGTCAGAGAACTCTTCAACTCAGTTCCTTCACCAGAACAGGAATGTAAAAATCCTTCCCAATGTCTTGGAAAAATCTGTGTGCAGTTGTAAAGCATTTGCACATTACAACTACAGGATTATGTAAGGAAACTTTTCATTTTTTCAAGGAAACACAGAACTTGATTCCACTTTAATTAAAGATGCAGCTTTTCTTTGTTGCTTTTACTGTAGAGCTAGGCCAGAGTTCAGCTGCAGTTAAAGACCCTTAAGTGTAGATGTGTCGGAAAAGCACATAGAAATTAATTCTGCCTTGTATGAAATAGCAAGGCTTGATTAAGATTTGTAAGGATAGGGTATCACTCCTGGTTGCAAATCTCCCAGCAGACCTGTTTGTATCTGACAGCTAAATGAATGCATTGGATGTGTTGTGATATCTCAAATGGCACTAAATGTCTATGTTTAGGGAGGAAAAGAAAAAGAAAAAAAAAAAAAAATCAAGTCCATCCTGGTTAATCAACAAACTAGATCTTTGCACACTGTAATGGGAATTTCAACATCTCACTCATATACAAAACCTATACCCCTATACACAAAATTCTGCATGGAAGCACCTTGATCTTGAGCTAAATCTCACACTGACTGTGTTGAATGGGTAATGCCTGTAGGACAAAGCCTCAGAAGGAACTGAGATCATATAAAGATCACCAATTACATCACAATAATTAAAAAAAAAAAAAAAAAAAAAAGAAGTGACAAAAGAAGTTGTCTATATCACCAGGAAAATTCAATATGCTCCTTAGAGGGAGTCTAACGAAAATGCAATTATCAACTACTGGCAGTATTGCATTGTTAGTACAGAGACATACCATGACTCAGGCATTTGAAGTTTGACTAATGCAGTTAAGAGGACTGTACTGTTTGTATAGCCCAGGAGTTTTGAGTGGAACAAAAAAAGAGGGCAACATACACTGCTACAGGTGTATGTACCTCACAGTAACTACACTGCTACTTTCACTGAGTCACATACAACCCATGAAGTGATGCACTACGGAAGAGGCTCTTCAGCGAATCACTAGGACTCTCAAGAACCAGTTCATGCATTAAAAGAGACAGTTTTAATCCTTTACAAAATACAGTTTGGAAATAATTTTTTTTTTCTGAGCTAGAAGTATATGGGCCTGATGATCTGACACAGTAACTGCACCTTTAGTTTAGAATGCCCATTTACCTGGAGCAGAGTGTTTTATTCATGGAGAACTTGAATCCAAAAAGACCTGTGCTCATCACTGAAACCCGTTCACACTTCATTAACTCAGCAAAACCATTTGAGGATATACAGTTAGGAAAATGCCTAGCTTCAGATAGAAGTCTGGGGTTGGTAAATAACTGTGGAGACTTTTATTATAGGTAGTGGGAACAACAGAAGTCCTTAAGTCCTTTTTTCACTCGAGATTTCTCTCTTTAGTCTGACCTCCTGCAGCACAGGAAATCTGGATATAAATTATCTCATTTATGATAGATTCTGATGTATGGTACCCCCAGCCTGTGCATTTGTTGCCCATTCATGCTAAATATACTGCCAAAGAATTAATTTTTTTGTTTGCTTTTGCTTTTTTTTTTTTTTTTCCCCCCTTTTTTTTTTTTCCCCCTTTTTTTTCCCCACTTTTTTTTTTTTCCCCCTGAAAAAAGACGTTCTTGCAAATTACTGATGACCAGTTATAAATGACTTCATGTCTCAAGACCCTCTGCTTCCAATATCCAAGGAACCTGGAGGAGTGATTTATACCCAGGAAACTTAAAACAAATGGAAAAATACAGTGTTAAATCTGCTGACAGGGAGGAACTGCTTCCATATTTTTATTAAGTTATTACGAAGTCCTTTAAGTTTTCAACAGGATGTGCTTTCTGATTGGGCAGGTTAGCAAAAGAAAGACAGACTAATGAATCAATCTCAGTGTTTCTTCCTTGCATGGCAACCGGTATAGATTTCTCTGTTGTGTTCACTTAGCCAGCTGAGCTGATTGCATTTTGGGTTGATGAACTGGATCTTTCAAAACATTTAAATTGGAGGGGTAATGAGGGAGAGCTGAGATTTTCATGTGACTCATAGCATGGCACAAGTGTAGATAGATGAAATAAAGTCTCTGGCAAATTTTCTTGCAAAATTCTCACTCTCTTCTTTGTTTCTGGAATTTTAGTAGATACTCTCCAAGACTGGTGGTATCCAAGGCCAAATTCATCCTCGGGAGGCCTGTCTGATTAAAACTAGATCTCATTCCACATTAGTGGAGGTGGAAGGTCCTTTCCCATTGCCATGAATAGTACTTCTATACTTGCAATCAGGAACATCTGAGAACTGAGACTCCTAGATATGAAATCAATGGCCTAAATAATTACTTTGACAAACAGTTTTAATATGCTCTTTGACCATGGCTCCTGATCTACCAGTGCAAACAATTCCTTTCCATTTTTCAAGACCAACACAAAGGAATTTCAGCCAGTAAGTCATCTTCATCAGAAGCCCAATCCCAAGCACAAACAGTCTGGGCAATGAGTGGGTTGAGAGAAGTCCTGTGGAGAGGGACTTGGGAGTAGCAGTGGATAAAAACTGACTATGAGCCAGCAATGTGCACTCTCCGCCCAGAATGCCAAATGTATCCTGGGCTGCATCAAGAGAAGTGTGTCCAGCAGGTTGAGGGAGGTCTACTCCTCTACTCTGCTCTTGTGAGACCCCACCTGCAGTGCTGTGTCTGGCTCTGGACCCTCCAACATAAGGACACAGACCCGCTTGAGTGGGTCCAGAGGAAGCAATGAAGATAATCAAGGGTCTGGAGCACCTCCCCTGTGAGGCCAGGCTGAGAGAGTTGGGGGTGTTCAGCCTGGAGGAGAGAGGGCTCCGGGGAGACCTTATATCAGCCTCCCAGTGCTTAAAGGATGCCCACAGGTAATATGGAGAGGGACTCTATCAGGGAGTGTAGTGATATAACAAGGTTTAATGGTTTTAAACTGAAAGAGGGTAGATTTAGATTAGATATAAGGAAGAAATTCTTCCCTGTGAGGGTGGTGAGGCCCTGGCACAGGTTGCCCAGAGAAGCTGTGGCTGCCCCCTCCCTGGAAGGGTTCAAGGCCAGGTTGGACGGGGCTTTGGGCAACCTGGGCTAGTGGAAGGTGTCCCTGCCCATGGCAGGGGGGGTTGGAACTAGATAATCTTTAAGATCCCTTCCAACCCAACCATTCTATGATTCTAATATTCAAGAGGACTTTCTAAGACAAATGTAAGGATGAATAGGACACACTAATTTTTGCAGTCCTGTAACTGCCACAAATAGAGCTACTCTCTCTGGTGTAAGTTAGAGGAGCATGGGAACCATTCAGACTCTACCAAGATCATTTTGATCCACACAGCAGTCCTTAGATTTCAGGGTTATGAGGACAGTAACTGCTTTTTTGGTCCCTCTTGTTCTCGTGTATCATTTTAAAATCATGCTATTCACAACCTGAATTCTGAATACCAGAATAAGGCACTAAAAACTAGCTGAACACAGGATTACTGTACGGTTCAGGGTCATTGGAAATCCCCACAAAAATCTTTATTGCACATATAGGAGAAATAGCTTCCTCATATCATTAGGCAAAAGGCTAGCAGTCTATATAAATTAGACCATACTGTTGAAGGAAGGAAAAACAGTATTCCAGGACACTACTAGTGTTTCAAAGTGCTTTAAAAATGTGAAAGAAAATTATTCCTTATCCCAAACATATGTAAATCAGAAGTGTATGAGAAAGACTTACAGGCTAGATGCCCAAGAACTTCTAGTATGACTGGGAGACACAGTTTATCCAGTCGAGATCTTCCTCTATTATGGGCCAATACTTTTCAAAAAAAAGATGCTAAAATTGAAGTGCCCTACAAACCCCTCAGCTAGATTTAAAAAAAAAAAAAAAAAAAAAAAAAAAAAAAAAAAAAAAAAAGCCAGGTGGGAAGCTGAATGCTTTCATGGCCCTTTCAAAGGTCAGAAGTGTAGGATAAATACTGTACCAAGACAGTGCCACAGATATAATAATCCAATAGTTCATTCACCTTTTCTTGAAGATGGTAACAAATCAAATACCCAAAAGCAGGAAAGGAAAAGTTTGAGAGTCACTAAAAACTAAAACTATTCCAGTAAAATGTAAAAGGGACAGTCAAGGTCACTGTGAATTTATAGAAAGGTAACAGTAGAAAAGAGAAACAGTAAGGTACAAAGATGGTGAGGTGGATAAGAGGGCAGTAGTGTATGTTGTAAGTGATTGAAAGAAAGAATGAAATTGTTATATGCTGAATTAACACTGTAGAATAGAGTGAGAAATATTACTCAGACTGAAATAGGACCACTATAACTGTTAGACAAGATATTTTAAAAATAAACTCAAATCTGCTCCGTTTCTCCAATACTTATAGTTTCTTCTTTTATTCTTTATGTCCAGTGAAGCCTTTTGCATTTTTGCACCTGCTTCTCAGTCATCACTGAGTTACACTGTAGGCTTTGACTTTTATTTGGATAAATAACCACAGGTGTTTCTCCCAAAACATTTGCAGTGGACAGAAGATGAAACAAACCCCAACTATTTCAGACCAATTTAGAAGCTGGCAGGGAAGCAGAGACCAGGCTAAGATATTGGAACTTTTTTTTTTTTTTTAAAAAAAAAGCCCAGAGTGCTGTGTTTGTTTCTTTTATAATAGAGGGAGATAAAAAGCTACTGGTGATAGTGATCATATTTCCAGGTGCAGTCAGGATAGAATTTGCCAAGCAAAGAAACAGATAACATTTCTGAAGTTATTCCTGCTATGGTGAGATGTGCAAACCACAGGGGTTGCCATTAACTTTGAGTTTCAAAAGGCTTTTGATAAGGTTACACATCTAAGATAATTGGTTACGGGAAACACAAATATTCCAGGAGTTAAAGAAGTTTTTAAAACTCAGATGGAGTCCACAGATGGAACTCTAGTCAGTTTTTGACTGACATAGAAAAGGTGAAGATCAGCTAAAAGGGGCAGAACCAGTTCCCACTTCATGTGACTAAATGCAACTCTCATTAAAGACAACAGGACTTTGGTGTGCTTTATCTCTTTGAAATCTTTGGCACTAAAATTGGAAAATATGAATTTTAAAGGTTACTTTTGAAGACTTATATTTTCAAATTTCAGGTCAGATTAGTTTATTGCTTAGCTGGAAGTAGTAGGACTATTCATTTCCAGAGCATATTGAGGTCAACAGCTGGAAAAGAAATTGACATTACCGTAACATAATTAAAAATGGCTTCAATAGAAAAGTCAAATCCATTTTCAGGAGACTGGTGAAATAAGAGAGAAGCATACAACTAAAGACTGCAAAGTCCCTGCACCCTGTGATAATCACAGTTGTTTTTTCTCTTTTGGAAAGACTTTTGCATTTTTTTTGTTGACAAGACCAACGTGTGTAAAGCTGGTTTAGAAAATGAATTAGGAGATCAGGAACCGAGTTTTAACTCCATGAAGGATTCAAAACATGACTGAGTATACTAGGATGCAGATTTATTGTGTACTCCATGACAAGGGCTAATTTGGATCCAGAAATCATTTAAACATGTTAGCATAATGCTAATATGCTAAACCTCAGCCAATAAGCCTTAGAGAATAAAAAAACTTTAAATGCCCTTTGGGACACAGGAAAGGACATGTGTCCAGAGATAGTTTACTTTCCTTTGCCATGGCTATGTGGGTACAGAGCTTTTGGTTATCTCAGAGTATTGGCAGTGTGAGATTAAATATGCTTGGTGAAATGGGCATTAGAATATGCATTGCATAATATATGCCATTAGAAATGAGCATTTACAAAGCCGGTAAAATAAATGTTATTCATTTCAAGGAACTAGTTCATTGAGAAAAAATACCTCTCATTTTTGTCAGTGTTTTCCTTGAAAGCATATTCAACTCCCTTAAAAAAGAAACAAAGCAAGACCTGGACTCACAGAAGTGAATGGAAACTCGATATTCCCTAAAGTATTTTCATTTTGTTTAAAAACAAAACAAACAAAGAAAATTACAAGGATATTAATGGAGTTATTCTGACCAGCTGTAGCATTTTGTCTGATCTGAAACACTATGCAGGTAGATTTGCTCATCTAGACGCAACAGTTATAATTCCTCATAAAAAATCAAGGAACAAATACAAGCCCTGCAGTTTTATATCAGTGTACATGTTAATTGCTTTCTAAACCATGTCAAATTCTGTTGTTTCATCAGTAAAGACTTGTGAAAAAATACTCATCTGATCCTAAATATTAAATAAAGTTCTAACATGAATACTAAAAAGTGATTTCCTTGGAAGTGATCCATTTTCTTTGCAAGTTTGCATTTAGTGTTCAGCAAGACAAGAAAACACACGCTCACTGCTATAGAAAAGTATATCACACCCAAATTCTGTCTCTTTTCCTTGACCTTCCAAGCCAGGGGAAAAGAAGTGCCTCATTCAATCTGACTTATCTCTCAGGTGCAAGTGCTGCCACTCTGCTGTAGTCAGCTACATTTTTATCACAGACTTATCAAGTAGGTCATTCTAATTTTGCACGTGAAATGATTTCACCTTCATGAATAGTGATGAGTCAAACAGGCTTGAAAAGACTCTGAACAGTTTGATTAGGAATGCTTGAACTGATGGATCAAAGACAAATTTGACCAGCAGCTGAAACTGCAATTCTCAAGTCTGCTTGATCTTGGAACTGTTCAGCTGTACCTCTTGCTGTTGTCACAGTGTTTTTTCTTGTTAATAACAACACAAAAAAATACAACAAATTAATTTCAGTTTACCTGTTTTTACTGCTAAGATCTTGTTTTGCTAACATCCCTGAAGAATATAGAAGGAAAAAATCTATGGCTTGTACAACATCTTGCACTATGGAATCATTCTCTTGATTGAAGACTTGGAGTACGACCATAGTATGAATAATCATAATAGATTATTAAACATATAATTCAATTGCTCTGCTGATAACAATGTATTCCTTGATAATAGGAACTGCCACAGCAAAAGAATGTGTTGCATCAGTAATGTACAAATTATTTTAGAAAAGATAGTATTAATAAAAAAAAAAAAAAACACACACAAAAAAAAAAAAACCACACAACAAACAAACAAACCCCAAAACCATTAAAAGGTGGATAATTAGAGACCTGGAGATATTAGATAACAATTCCAAAATTAGGATAAAGTATAGTTTATCCCAAAAAGCAAATAGTATGGAGTGCTGGCATATCTACACTGTTTCTTGGTTGTGGAACTGCAGTGCTCTGTCAAAGGCATTTCTGCAGCAACACACCCCAAACCAAGCTGTAGTCATGACACCTGTATCGTGTTACCAACCCAGCAACACACCATCGTTGGGTGCACAGTGGAGATGGATTCTCTGCTTCCGGAGTCCCACACTTACATAATGAACTATGAACAATATTTAAGAAATGGTTAATTACAGGGGTTAGAAAAGACTTCATTTTGTTCCCCCCCAACCCACTTATTTTCCCTTTTAAGCTTTTTTTTTTTTTTAAAAAAAAAAAAAAAAAAAAGTAGATGTTTGGAGGGATTTGATTAAGCTTTTTGTTCTCCTTACTGTGATACTTTGATACAAAATACATAAACAGAAGGAATGACTAATTTCCATTTTTCACAGAGGGCCTGATTTTTAAAGATACATATAAATATTTGTTAATTTTAGTCAGTTTCGATTTTAACTAGGAAATTTAAAAATGCCTTTACTAATATCCCCAAGCCCAAACCCATGGAAGTGAATTTAATTCAAGGCTCAAGACTAATTAGTCCCTGTGCCTCATTTTTTAACCTGAGAATAACCACCGGGTGAAACAACTTTTTCTGCTTTCTGCTGAAAATTCTTCTTTTCCTGGACATAAGACTCCAGCTTGGTTTTCAAGCCATATGTTTCCCGTCAAAATAAACCGTGCCAAGGGATGTCCCTGGGAAGAGTGATGCTCCTGATTAGTACCTGGCATAGCCTGCGCGTGGGCTGTCTGGTACACTCCCACACTATTCCCAGGTGTGGTACACGGTGTAGCACAGCCAGGGGCCAATCCCCAACTTGTGGTGTAAGTGGTCACCTTTCCACAAGGGAAGGGAACACAGTGCTGTGGATGGAGGGCGTTCTCCACCATTAGGCCTTACTGCTGTGCAGCACTGCCTGGCACATACACTT
Source organism: Athene cunicularia (assembly GCF_003259725.1). Taxonomy (NCBI): domain Eukaryota; kingdom Metazoa; phylum Chordata; class Aves; order Strigiformes; family Strigidae; genus Athene; species Athene cunicularia. The sequence goes on from NW_020799095.1 coordinate 147,850,571, forward strand.
TAGTGAAGCCACTGCATGTGTACACCTGGAGAAACGCTAGTCCTGTACCATGCAGAATGAGCCCTACCCTTACAGATAAACCAGGTCAGTGTTAATAATAAAAAAGGAACATTCCAAGGTGTCTACTTTGTCAACTTTAAAATAGCTGTCTCTTTGCACGGTGCCTGTTTGCCAAGATGTGTGCCCATTAGTTTACAATATAATGAGATAAGGCAAGGAAAAGCTGCAGAAATCAGAGCTAGTAGTGCCTGCGCTTCTCCGCGTGTGTTCCTTTGTTAGCAGCAAAATCTTTGTCCTGGCAACGTCTCATTCACAGGACAATCCCAGCAGCACGGGGAGACATCTGCTTGCTGCTTTTTACAGAGACCATGATCCAGTCGTGCCTCACTGCTGTGAGGCCCTTCTGTCCTGCTAGCTTGATGCTTTCTTTACTACCAACCTCACCTGTCAGTAATACCTTCTGTCATGGCTGATATGAACACAAACTGCTTTCATTTCAGAACCCACTGCAAGAAAGCAACAATCTGCTGAAGACCTCAAAATGTCTCTTTTCTGGCAGATAGTCCTCAGATAACATGCAGGTTAGTTTAATAAGTGACTGGTGGCTTAGGAGGATAGCCAGAATATCCTGAATTGCCACGGTGACAGTAACAAATAAATAATTAAAAGATATCTCAGCTAGGGCACAGTGAATATTGAGTGAATATTTATATCTCCCCCAGCAATTGAAAGAATTATTTTACTTTCTCTCCATCAAGACAGTTTGCGTCCATATGCCCCATCTTCTGGGAAGCCCTAACCATCTTGGTGTAGGTCATAGCACACAGGTTGGATGCATGACTGTCACACATCTCTTAACAGATCTGCCACTGCATACAAAACCATTCGAGATTTTTAACATGGTTCAGTGCCCTGGGGGTCAAAGACTGGTCCTGGCTGCCAAGGCTGCTCATGTACTTTAAACAACTCTTTTCCCACCAGAAAATAAGCAGGAATAAGCAAAAGCATCAGCTAGGACCAACTGGCCTTTGCCCCGGAAAAAGTCATCACTTCCCACTGGCAAAATTTCAGAGGAAAAACAGAGCAACATTCCTTTCCCTGCAACCTTGTCCCTAACAAGGAGCGTGACATGAGATTTGTGCTCCTTTGAGGAGAGGCTGGCCTCCTATTTCTGAGAAGACAGTGTGGTAACTGGCCTGTTACACACAACTTTAATTCAGGAAGCAGTATATTCCTGAGGGTGCTCACCAGAACATGAGACCTCCTGGTTTCTGAAAGATGGCAAGACTTAGTATGAACTTAATTCCATCATTTGAGGTGCCTTAAGTCCAAGCAAAACAATTTTCTGTATTAGTACTTTTGGATTCAGGTCCCTTAATTCTACTCAAGTCCCACCTTAAAATCCTGTACCTCTTCTCAGTGCTCCAAAGAGTTACCCAGAACAAGCTGGTTGAAGAAAAGCCTTTGAATGTTGGTTTGCTGAGCCACTGCTCATTCCTCACTCCCTGGGCAGAAAAATATTTTATTGAAGCATTTTGTCTTTGTGAAGCAAGTGATACATGCTGTGTAGCAACATATCCTTTCCAGACTGTGAAATACTAATTAACACTGATTCCCCCAAAAATATTTTGTCTCCTCTTATTTGACTATTAATTCAGATATAATATTGAGAGGGAAATGAAAGGTGTTTTATTTCTTCTGTTTTTCTACAGCAACATTCTAATTTATACAAATGAAGGCACAATTAAGCAGCCTGACATTTAATTACAGTCTGCATTTCATGTAAGCAAACATATTAAAACTGAGAATCTGAATCCTGAATGAAAAAAATTGCCATAATGCAACAGAAAAAAAATCCAAATGCAAGCAGCACAAAATATGTTTTTTCCACTGGTTTGGTTTGTTGGGTTTTGTTTTGTTTTTTGTTTTGGGTTTTGTGGGTTTTTTTTTTTTTCAGATGGTGTTGCTCTCAAGGCTCTGCAGAACTGTGACATGGGCAGTCACTCTTTCTCATGATGCTTGTCAGAAGTAGAATATGAATGGAATAATACGGGCCATATTCTCATTTGGTTTAAAATCACCACAACTCCATTGAATTTATTAGGATTACTGAGTTTACACCAACATCATGTGTTTCCGGAGGGCTGAGCAGTGTTATTCAATGAAACTATACTTATTTACACAGTCTGTGAATCAGATTTTATACAATCAGAATCCAACAGAGTTTCTTCACTTGATCAAACAAAATCAGCAGTAGTATTTTTTAAATTCTAGATTTCTTAGTAAAGTTTCTTACAACAGCTCCAAATTCCTCTTTGCAATTAGGATCTGCACTACAAATAGTATTCATACTGATCTGCTACTGATCAAGTGAATGAGATGGAGAAGGGAGGCATTCGTTCTAACAATCTGTATTACTGTGCTCTTTGTAAATTATTATTCCACCATCATCACTGTAATATTTGGATGCCTGCCAGCAATAGATCAAATAATGTGACTAACACTGGCCATGTGCAATACATTGTCTCATCTTCTCTCTAGAGATAAAACAATTTTTGTTTGTCCGTGTTTCGTGCACACAGCTTTGTGCTATTATTAAAGGCAGAAGTTTTAAAAATAATTGAAAAAGCCATGCTGGTGGTGGGGAATCAGCTGTAAAGGTTTGCAATGATCTTTTGCTCTATGAGATTTCTTTCTGGAGATCTGAGAGAAAGGAAAACTCTAAGGAATTGTTTTATTTTCACCCTTGTGTTAAAGAATTTCACATTTCTGAGGAGAAAATTTGTCAGCTACTCAGGTCAGTGATTTGGGTGACCTTCTTAATGTCCAGGCAGCACTAGTGCTGCATTGTTGGGAAAGCAGGACAGTCCTCACTTTAATTTTCTTGTTGATACAAGTTAAGAATGCGGACTACAAAGAGAGGTCACATACCCAAGGCAAACCTTTAGGTCCATGGCAAAATAAAGAGAGGAGACTCCCTGGCTACTTCTTCACTTGAAGTATATTCCAGGACAATGTCCAGTCTATGTATTCCTTGATTCACAGAGATCTTTGGAAAGACTCCAGTGGGCATTTCCAGACGCGGAATCCTTGGATCAACACTTGACTTAGAAGTGCCTTTAGAGCACATTCAGTTGCCAGACAGGTCATGGCACTGCACGACAGCTCCAGCTATGCTACCTAGGTGATGGCATCATGCAAAAAATAACAAGAATTCACAGAGGTTGACATCAAGATTTGTCCAGGCTACTTTCAGACTGAACTGATTTTAGCCTATGTTAGCTGCAATAACAGTTTTTCAGCTGTTAGGTGACTATTGCCAAAACTGATTTAGCCTCAATCACTTCAGCTTAGCTCTGTGAATGCCATGTATGGGAAGGTCTAGTGAATCTGGGTAGACGTTGTGTAGAAAACATCAGGTCTTTGTGTTAACTGATGAGAGAAAAGGTCATGGTAGAGCATCAAATTTTAGCTAGTACCAATTAAACAAACAAGACTCTGTTAAGAGAACATATCAAACTATGGAATAAGAACTTCCTCACCATAAGCATCATGTGAAGAGTGGTGAAGAACCTAATTCATTGGTAACTCATCATAATCCCTTCCTCATTTAGAAAAACAGGCATCACTGACCTTCACAGAGAGACACTGGAAGACTGGGTGTAATAGCAAAAAGGAGGACAAACAGTAGAGTTTGTCTAAATCAGCCTTAAGTGCATTATTAGTGATAATTGTATAGCAGTATGTGTGGCCTAATAAGAACTGTACCGTTTCCCACAGCATTCTCCTGGCAAGAATGACTGCTCAGGGTTTGGACAATCGCACACTTCCCTGGGTAAAAAACTGTCTGGATGGCCGAGCCCAAAGAGTTGTGGTGAATGGAGTTAAATCCAGTTGGCGGCCAGTCAGGAGTGGTGTCCCCTGGGGCTGGGTGTTGGGGCCACTCCTGTTTAACATCTTTATGGATGATCTAGAGGAGGGGATCGAGGGCACCCTCAGTCAGTTTGCAGGTGACACCCAGTTGGGTGGGAGTGTTGATCTGCTCGAGGGTGGGGAGGC
>NW_020799095.1:147854679-147857637 GCF_003259725.1 Athene cunicularia
AGGGTAGGGAGGCTCTGCAGAGAGACCTGGACAGGCTGGAGCCATGGGCTGAGCCCAACTGGGGGAGTTTCACTGAGGGCAAATGCCGGGGGCTGCCCTTGGGCCACAACAACCCCCAGCAGCGTTGGGAAGAGGAGGCTGAGGGGAGACCTCCTCGCCCTCTGCAACTCCCTGAAAGGAGGCTGCAGAGAGCTGGGGATTAATCTCTTTAGCCTAGTAGAAAGTGATAGGACAAGAGGGAATGGCTTCAAGTTGCATCAGGGAAAATTCAGACTAGATATTAGGAAGCATTACTTTCCAGCAGGGGTTGTTGGGCGTTGGAATGGGCTGCCCAGGGAGGTGGTGGAGTCCCCATCCCTGGAGGGGTTCAAGAGACGGGTTGATTTGGAGCTTAAGGATATGCTGTAGGTGGGAAGTGTGCTAGGCGAACGGTTGGACTAGAAGATCTCCAGGGTCCTTTCCAACCTGGATGATTCTGTGATTTTGTGATTCTATTTTTGCTTAGAAAGTTAATGCATTAATTATACTAAAAAGAAATTCTTAGCTCTGCCAGTCAGATGCCCATAACAAGATTTTCCTTGTAAAAACAGATGGTATTTGTAAGCTGCTTGATCTCACGCGGAATGAAGACCATGTACTATGGACTTGATGAGATCAAGGGAAGGATTCAGTTACCTAAACACAGGCTTTTAATGCCCTTTGAGACACCCTGCCTTGCTTCCAACTGCTGTGTTTTATGGATTTCCCATGAATTGTGTCATATCTGCCATCTCATATCCAAATGATGCCCTGACTACACAGACCTCAGGCTGGATTGCAGAAAGACCTAAGCATCCAGAGTGACCACAAAGAGTTTTTGCCCATCTTAGGATGGGGCCTTGCACTGTTCCATATGCTGACTGCTTAGGCACAGAAGGAAATCCATCATAACCACTTTTTTGCCAAATAATTTTGCTTTGGTTGGCTTGACTCAAAAATCATGTTTTTATTTGTACATCTCCTTTGTGTTTGACAGAAATAAAAACATTCTGGGGACTTAATGTGCAGAAGGTGTCAGTTTATTGAGAGGCTTTTATCTTCATATTTTGGAGTTGGTAACTACCTCTCACGAGTGAAAAAAAAAAAGGCTCTGGCTGCCTTTCATTTCCCTTCAAACTAAATGTGACTCCAGACTGCTATGTTTTCTTGGCAATGATTTTACTAATATAGCAGGTTGTTACAAACCAATGTTATTTGCACGATACAAAATTAATTAGAAGAGTCTGCTGTAATTTATAAATATGTAATTCTGGTTAAACAAATAAGAAGTTGAGACTTTGCAAGGTTCCTAGTGAGTTGTTATTTGCATGATGTCAGTGCATCCAGAGGAGTCACTGATTTGTCCTCTGTAGTAAAATTGCCATTTAACTTATTCTATTAGGAACTACAAATGTGTTAAGACATGTTTCTGGAGTTTGTTTAAATCAATTATTATGTAAACAAATGAATGTGTGGAATAGCTGTTATGAAAAAAATACAACTGTCGAAATACCCTAATTACCTCCAAAGACTGAATAAGATTTTTCCAAATGAGCAAAAGGAGGGTGTAAGCTTCATATTGGTTTATATGATATCCCAGATATTAAATTCAAAGAGATCAAGGCTCAGAGAAAATAAATAGGGCCACTTGCTCTATGTCTCAATCTGCTCCTCACTGAAAGGTCATAATTTCCCCTCCTTATTTCACAGGTTCTTCTGAGTCTCTGATCTAACAGCCTGGCTTCCTGAGTACTGAAGGTCACAGAATTTCCCTCCATGTCTCTGTTATTGACCTTAATTCAGTCTGCCTACATTCTCCAAGCTGCCTGTCATTGACCCTTCATGTGTGATATATTTTTTTTATATGTGAAAGGTTTTTTTATTCGGTGAAAGCCTATTATCCCAAATTTATCTCTGCTCTTATACAGGTCCTTTTTTCTCTGTCTAATGACAACAGTCATAGGCCTCAAAAGAAACAGATTGGCTCCAGCATAGAAATAATGCAGGTTATTACTTTGCCATTGCTTCTAAGCATTGATTTGCATCCACACACAATGTTCCTTCACATAATAGTGCTCTTATAAAGTTTGTTAAGTTAGTTCACAGGGGACAGAAACCTAAACACAGAATCACAGAAACAGAATAACCTAAATTGGAAAGGAACTTGAAGATCATCCAGTCCAACCATTAACCTCACACTGACAGTTCCCAACTACACCAGATCCCTCAGCACTATGTTGACCCGACTCTTAAACACCTCCAGGGATGGGGACTCCACCACCTCCCTGGGCAGCCCATTCCAACGCCCAACAACCCCTTCTGCAAAGAAATGCTTCTGAATATCTAGTCTAAACCTTCCCTGATGCAACTTGAAGCCATTCCCTCTTGTCCTATCGCTTATTACTTGGTTCAAGAGACTCATCCCCAGCTCTCTGCACCCTCCTGTCAGGGAGCTGCAGAGGACGATGAGGTCTCCCCTCAGGCTCCTCTTCTCCGGACTAAACCCCCCCAGTTCCCTCAGCCGCTCCCCAGCAGACCTGTGCTCCAGACCCTGCCCCAGCTCCGTTGCCCTTCTCTGGACACGCTCGAGTCATTCAATGGCCTTTTTGTAGTGAGGGGCCCAAAATTGAACCCAGGAATCGAGGGGCGGCCTCACCAGTGCCGAGTACAGGGCTCAGATCCCTTCCCTGTCCCTGCTGGCCACGCCAGTGCTGACACAAGCCAGGATGTCATTGGCCTCCTTGGCCCCCTGGGCACACTGCTGGCTCCTGTTCAGCCGGCTGTCAATCACCCCCCAGGTCCCTCTCTGACTGGCAGCTCTCCAGCCACTCCTCCCCAGGCCTGTAGCGCTGCTGGGGGTTGTTGTGGCCCAAAGGCAGCCCCCGGCATTTGCCCTCAGTGAAACTCCCCCAGTTGGGCTCAGCCCATGGCTCCAGCCTG
>NW_020799095.1:147857687-147881887 GCF_003259725.1 Athene cunicularia
CTCAGCCCATGGCTCCAGCCTGTCCAGGTCTCTCTGCAGAGCCTCCCCACCCTCGAGCAGATCAACACTCCCACCCAACTGGGTGTCACCTGCAAACTGACTGAGGGTGCCCTCGATCCCCTCCTCTAGATCATCCATAAAGATGTTAAACAGGAGTGGCCCCAACACCCAGCCCCAGGGGACACCACTCCTGACCGGCCGCCAGCTGGATTTAACTCCGTTCACCACAACTCTTTGGGCCCAGCCATCCAGATAGTTTTTTACCCAGCAAAGCGTGTGCCCATCCAAGCCTCGAGCAGCCAGGTTCAGCAGGAGAATGCTGTGGGAAATGGTGTCAAAGGCCTTACTAAAGTCAAGGTAAACAACATCCACAGCCTTTCCCTCATCCAATAAGCAGGTCGCCCTGTCACAGAAGGAGATCAGGTTTGTCAGGCAGGACCTGCCTTTCATAACCCCATGCTGACTGGGCCTGAGCATCTGGTTGTCCCACACGTGTTGTGTGATGGTGCTCAGGATGAGCTGCTCCTTCAGCTTCCTGGGTGCTGAAGTCAAGCTGGCAGGCCTGTAATTTCCCGGATCATCCTTCCAACCCTTCTTATAGATGGGCATCACACTGGCCAATTTCCAATCAGTCGGGACCTCCCTGGTCAGCCAGGACTGCTGGTAAATGATGGAAAGTGGCCTGGCAATCACCCAGCCAGCTCCTTCAACACCATCGGGTGTATCTCAGCCAGTCCCATAGACTTGTGTGTCTGTGTGATGCAGCAGGTCATTGACTGTCTCCTCCTGGATTGCAGGGGGATTGTTCTCCCAGTCTCTGTCTTCTGGCTGAGGAGACTGGATTCCCTCAGTACAACTGGTCTTGTTATTAAAGACTGAGGCAAAGAAGGCATTAAGCACCTCAACCTTCTCCTCAACACTTGTGACTGTGTTTCCTCCTGCATCTAGCAGGGGATGGAGGCTCTGCCCTGCCTTTCTTTTGCTACTGACATACTTATAGAAATATTTCGTGTTGTCCTTGAATGCTGAAGCCAGATTAATTTCCAGCTGGGCTTTAGACTTCCCTATTTCCACCCTGCACAGCCTCACAGCCTCTTTGTAATCCCTGTGAGTGGCTAGCCCCTTCTTCCAAAGGCTGTAAACTCTCCTTTTCTCCCTGAGTTGCAGCCAAAGCTCCCTGTCCAGCCAGGGTCTTCTTCTCAGGCGTCGGCTTCTCTTAGAGCACCTGGGACCGCCTGCTCCTGAGCCATTAACACTTCCTTCTTACAGAGCGCCCAGCCTTCCTAGGCCCCTGGACCCTTCAGGATCATCTGCCAAGGGATCCTTTCAGTCAGGTGCCTAAACAAGACAGTCAGCCCTTTGGAAGTCCAGGATGTCTGTTCTGCTTAGGTCTTTCCTGGCCTCTCCAAGAATAGAGAACTCTGTTATTTCATGATCGCTGTGCCCTGGTCAGCCTCCAACTGCCACATCATCCACCAGCCCTTCTCTGTTCACAAAGAGGAGATCCAGCAGGGCACATTCTCTGGTCGGTTCACTCACCAGCTGTGTCAGGAAGTTTTCTCCCACACATTCCAGGAATCTCTGGGACTGGTCCCACTCTGCTGTATTGAATTTCCAGCAGATGTCTTGGAAGTTAAAGTCTCCCAGAAGAACAAGGGCAAGCAACTGTGGGATTTCTCTTAATTGCTTATAGAATATTTCATGCAGCTCCCTGTCCTGGGTGGGTGCCCTATAGTAGACCTCACTACAACATCTGCGCTGTTGGCCTTCCCCCTGATTCTAACACAAAGACACTCCACCCTGTCTTCACTACTCTTGTACTCAAGGCAATCATAACAATGCCTGACTTGCAGCGCCACTGCACCCTCTTCTTCCCTGTCTATCCCTCCTAAAGAGCTTGTACCCATCAACTGGCACATTCCAGTCATGGGAGACATCCCACCATGTTTCTGTAATAGCCACGACATCATAATTTTCCTGTTTCATCATAGCTTCAAGCTTCTCCTTACCCATATTTTGTGCAGTGGTGTACATGCACTTCAGATGGGCTTGTGTTTTGCCCCCTTCCCCCTTCAAATCTAATTTAAAGCTCTGTCTATGGGCCCAGATAACTCCTGCCCCAAGATCCTCATCCCCCGCAGAGACAGGTACATTCCATCTAATGCCAAAATGTGACCTGTATACTAATCCATGACTGAAAAATCCAAAACCCTGATAGTAACACCAGTCTTGGAGCCACAAGTTCATCTGTTGAGTTTTCCGGTACTCTTCTTCATCCATCCCTACAACTTAAGGGATGGAGGAGAAGACAATTTGTGCCCCTGACCCCTTAACCACTTTCCCCAAGGCCCTGAAATTTGTCTCCATTGCTTTAGGACTTCTCTTGGTAATGTCATCTCTACCTACCTGAAGAACCAGGTGAGGGTAGTAGTCCTTGGGTCTCACTAGAGCAGGGAGTTTAGCCATGAGGTCCTTGACGCGGGCCCCAGGGAGGCAGCAGACTTCCCTCTGAAGTGGGTCCAGCCTGCATATGGGGCCTTTGACACCCCTCAGAAGTAGTCACCCACTAAAATGACTCTTCTGGTGTTCTTCTTAGAACTGGTTTTAATACCTTGTCTACAATGACCTGGCCTTGGTAGACCTTGGTCTTCCTCCTTGTTTGTCTCATTCTCTTCCTCCTTCTCTTCTTCATTGAAAAGTTCCAGGGCCACAAATCTATTATGAAGGGGCACCATGGAGGGTGAAGGAGGTGGGGAGAGGATTTTTCTGCCTCCCTGGGCAGGGACCTGTTTCCAGCCCCTCCCATCTCTTAGGTCCCCTCATTCTGCCTGCTAGAAAGAGGATGAGGGATTACCTTCCTCATTTGGAGCCTCCATTTGCTCCTGTTGCTTTAGGGGTGCTAGGGTGTCACTTCACCAATCAATTTCTCTTTCACACTCCCTAATACATCTTAATATCTCGACCTCTTTGTTGAGTTCTGCCACCAGGCTGAGCAGGTCATCCAGTTGATCGCAGTGCACACATGTGCTGTCACACAGTTCAGTAACTCCTCCCATACACATCCTATAGACTAAACACAGGAAGGAGTCATCAGTCCTCAAATGCCTTCTTACTGTTTGTTTGAGATGCCCAGACAAGAGTTATCCTAACAACTTCTTAAAAGAGCTTGTACTGAAAACTAATGCAGAGTTAAAAATACACTTGAGTAGATGGAACAATAGCAAGGGTAAAAGAAAATTTCTGTGGCCTTCCTCACTCATATCAGGCTAACTTCAATATAGATATTTTGACTTAATTCTTCATTAAAGACATGTTTACTCAAACTATGACTGACGACTGCTCTACTCAATGGGATGGCAATTTACCATTGATTTCAATGAGACAAACATTTCACCCTGCATGTCTGTAGATTTATTTATCCCTATTCATCTCAGCTCACTGATGTAAATCTGGAGTAGTTCCAGAGACCTGAACAGAGTTGAAGAAGCCTAAAACCATCAAATAATATTTATTTGATTTGGAAAACTGGAGGAATGAATAGAAAGAAAAACAGATTTTTAACTGATTGTAAGCCGTGGCAAGATTGCACTCTTCTGCTCTTTGAGTCGTTTTGTAAATAGTCTCTAAGAACTTCAGACGCACAGTGAGATAGATAATACAGAAGCATAGTCATTATAGCATCACCGAATGAACGTATCTAGACTGTGCCTGCAGAAGACAAAACAGTCCAACAAAGATCTGGATTACTCTGAATGTTTGTTAGCTGAAAGGGAATGCAATAATTCCAGTCTGACAGTTGCTTCTCATTTAGGTATCTGAAATTAAGCGAAATGAACTTGGATCTTAAAATCATTTAATTGTGCAGATTGCTTACTGGATGTAATTTTCCTACTCCATTTCTTGACTTAGCCTTAAGAAAAAAAAAAAAAAGAAGTACATGAAAAAAAACCCCAAAAACAAAAACAAAAAAAAAACCTGTTGGTGGGTGAATCCCAACAGGACTAACAAGTTCTGATTCTGAACACATGAAGGAGAATTTACTTCTCACTGTAGAGATACTGGAGTCCACTGTAAGCAGCGACTAATTCAGAGTCCAAATCATGTGTCTGATGTATGCAACCATCTCTGGCAGCTGGGAGTGATCAAGTTCAGTGGCTTGATTCACATTCCTGCCTTCCCTTCACACAAGACTGTCTAAGAGGAGAAACAAACAAACAAACAAACAAACAAACAAAACAACAAGAAATTGAGTTTTAGGAAGAACGAGGAAGTTCTGAATCTTTTCAAGTGCATGTTGCCAAGGAAACCCATCCTTGCTATCCTTTTCATCCTGTTTGTCTTTGGAAAGAAGTGACATTGGGGATCTTCTATTGTATAGGGAATGATTTGAGACATTTATATATTTTTTGTTCAATTCCAAATGTCACCTTTTTTTTTTTTTTGTGTAGATTGTGGCAGGGTTTATGGTCATCACAGGGGGAAGAGTTTAAAAAATAAATTAATACAACTGTAGGAACATTTTATGTGAATACAGAGGAAGAATATAAATTTTATATTTATAAACACTTCAGGCTTCGGTACTCTAAACAATGAGTGTTTTTTTTGATGTTATGGCTTTTGCTAGTCCTGTACTGTTGTGCCAAGCCCACATAGTACATGGATCAATGTAATAAATAATTGGAAAACTGTATTATTTGATTCAAGTCTGTGATTTAAACATACTGTGAAGCACATTCCTTCTGAGTGGCCAGTAATCCTTCAGCAGACTGATGAATTAAAACCACAATAATATAAAAGTGTGTTGTTTCCCTATTTTAAATTTCAGAGAAACAACAGAGGTGAAGGCTGAACAGTTTATTTGCTTGCATAAAATCAATAGTCTCAATTCCCCTTCATGTGACTAGAGGATGAATGCTCTAGCTCATATATCCCAGTGAAATCTGTTTGGGATCACTGTACAGAGCAGGAAAAATCAGTCTCACCTAAGGGCCCCAACACCATGGGATCTGGTGAGTAGCATAATGATGACAAAGACAAGAAAGTTTATTCAGATCCCTTCTTCTGCCAGTATTGGGACCTTTTACGAAGACTAATCTAAAATCATGTTTTTCCATTCTATACGTTGCCCCAAGCCCATTTCTTAAGGGAGCTACATAGTTCCTATATTGCAGACAATTGTACAACAGCAAAGGCGTGGAAATATGCATAATTAACACCCAATATTATTTTTTTTTTTTAAATTGCATTTAATACAGCACTTAAATAATAAGAATATTCTCTGAGTGTGAAAATCACCTTGTCAGAGAGCATTTAAGTCCTTTGCTTTGACCTTTGGGTGTGCCCAGAATGACAGGGACAACTTGCCATTTTCAGAATACTATGCTTTTTTTTTTTTTTTTTTTTTTTTTTTTTTTTTTTTTTTTCTTCTTTCTTTCATTCCCCTCTCTACCCCACTTTTCTTTAAAGATTTTCTTCTGGAGGGGAAATCAAGGGCTCGGAACTTTACAATCTGATGAAGGAAGTGAGCTGTTGGTGTATATATACTTAAGCAACACTATAATCATGTAGATTTTATCATAGAAGAAGAATGCGGAGGAGGACTGCTCTTTCCTCTTTTGATCTTTGCTCTTTTTCCAGGGCTGAGCTTTAAAGAAAAGTGGCCGAGGGTTTTCTGTGGTGCCTGCAATGGTAAGCATGCAGGGAGAGAGAAAGGCTGTTTTTCCCTCCCAAGTAACCAGAGTATATGAGCTTAGCACAGGTCTGCTCAGCCCTGACTGAAGCAAAAATTCTACATCGTGGCTCACCATAATGTCAAATACTCTACGGTCTGAACAGCTTGGATACAATGAGGGCTGGAGGGAGGCTGAAGCAAAGACATGAAGATTACCACTGAACTCAGACTCTTTAGGTTAAGTCCTTTTTCAGATCTGAGTCCTGAGCAAGAGAGTTTTGAATTACCTTGAGGAACATGTATGTGAACTGGTTTGGTGTATCAGGCCACTCCTATATCATGCCATAAGTGTTGTAGTCAAGACTGAATATTTTGGTGAATGTTTCAGTATAGGTCTGCTCTCCAAAATCTTTCCAACTCTGTTTTTACACCGCATGCACAGATTTGCACCCAAAGTATCTGATGAAACTTGACCCCCAGTTTCCGTACCGTGTCATCCTGCATTTGACAATTACCCATTTATATCCAGGGGCATATCCCATAGCCTTGGTGATAAAATGCTTTAAAAATCTTAATTTTCAAAGGACAAGGATGTCATTCATTTATTGAAGAAGCTAACTGAGGAGGCATTAGGACTAGATTATTCTGGGGACGGGGGGCGGGGGTTGTATACTTATTTCCAACTCAGATCGCCACCCAGGGTTACAATGCATTTCAAGTCTTGCTCAGATATTCATAAGGGAATGGCTTTGGAGAGATGGAGTAAATTCCAGACCATTCAGTAAAGAGAAGACATGACATCGATGAATTACATAAAGGTATACAAAAATAAAGGAGAAAGAAAGAAAGAAAGAAAGAAAGAAAGAAAGAAAGAAAGAAAGAAAGAAAGAAAGAAAGAAAGAAAGAAAGAAAGAAAGAAAGAAAGAAAAGATTGCAAAATAAAGGTATATGGTTATTATTTATCCCTAGAAACCTAAAGTAATTCTAAGTTAAAAGCAGCACGAAGATGACCAAATGCAGTTTGAGCAGAAATAGTATAATGTCAGAAAGAAAAGACTGAGTCATGTGCATTCCTACATTTCACACTAGGCCTGCACTCAATAAATCAACACATGGGTTTAATTGCTGTGACAAATGAATATAGTAAGGGGAGTAAAATTCTGCTGGGTAATGCAGTCATCCAGCAAAATCCTGGTCGGCAGAGATATGTAGGTCAGTCCTTATGGACCAGTGAGCAGGGGGAGTCCCTAGTGTGAGAACCTAGATGGAATTCTGACAGTGTAATCTCTGTCTAGTAACATACCCGCCTGAAAGTGTGCCTGGTTTCAACATCCCTCTTAATAACCTTTAGCAGAAGAGGAAGGTATTAAATAAAGTGGCAATTAACAAGACTGACAGAGCAAGAGAGTGGGATTTATTGCTGGATTTTTCAGTTTGCTTGAATATCGGTTGTTTTCTAGCTGTAATGCTACTTCCATTTTTTTAAAGCCAACTTCAAAAGGGAAAGCATGAGCAACTGAGATTTTAAAGTCAGAGAAAAGGAGATAACAGCTTGATAAAACTAGTATCCCAAACAAAGGAGTAAGGATGCAGTTGTAGCCTACGTTCCACATCACCTCTGCCATAGTCTGCCATGTGTGGAGATGAGCACTCAAAGGGAGTGATAAAGCAAACAAGATCTGGAGGATACAGAAGTAGTAAGGAATGGTGCCCACTCCTATGCAGAGGTCTCAGCAGTGCTGAGATCCTCCTTCAGCCCAGTGCTCTATGGTAGAAGTGTTACTTATACATGAGGTTGAATTCCTGTAGAGGAAATCACAGATAGAAAAAAACCCTATATATCCCCCCAATATTTACTTGTCTGAGCAAAACTGATGTCAATTCCTGCTCCAGAGCAGGAAGGGCAGCAGGTATTTTATCACAGTGACTGATCATGTTACCCACTCCCTGCTCTACCATGTGTCTGTGTCCCGACCCAGTGTCAGGGGAAGTTTTGATACGATCCCAAGAGCGAGATTAAGACACAAATGAGTTCAAATGCCATACACCCAAAATAGGTTTTTATTATTAAAAAGGTGAAGAGGATAGCAATGGGACAAAATAGAAGGAAAAGGCAGAAATAAAGCAAGGATGCAGGATGGGGCTGAAAGAACAGTCACCACCACGGATCCAGCGGTGTCCAGTTGGTCCTCAGTCTGCAGTTCTTCAGTGGTGGGTGCACACAGATCTGGCTTCAATAGTGGATGCACACTGAGCAAAATTTTCTGCTGCCTTTTTAAGTTAATGATATCTGCTGATCAACATATCTGCACACGTTTATTTTTTTTCCTTTGGGCAGAAACTTTTGCCTCTTACCAGTTCATTGGCAATGCATGCATGGTGTCTGGCCTGCACAATAGAGCCACAAACGGCTCCAGGATGGGTCCAGCTCAGTCCATGTCTGCCTCTTTGAGGCTTGTCTAAAGAGTCTGGACGATGCAACCTTAAGGAATTGGGAGGGGGGCATCCTTCAATACACTCCCGCTTCTCTGGGCAGCATCCCCCAGACCGATCCACAGGCCGCAGCAGCTTCTCTTGGAGGTTTGCACAGACACAAGCAAGCTTTGAGACTGTCACAGGACATCTCAGTCTCGCAGTCTGACATCCGTGCAAGTGACAGGGATGGCATTGGGCCAGCTCTCTATATCCCACCGATTAAGAACTCTTTCTTCCAGCCACAAAACTTTCTCCATTAGGATGTCCTGGTGGAAGAACACAGCTAGTCATGAAGCTAAGGTGTCTCTTCTACTGCTGTAGCCAGCTAAGCAAATTGTAATCGATAACCTTTATAAATAAATACAGTAATATCAGTTATAACAGTGAATCTGATAATGTCACTGCCTCTAGGTGATCTTGGACTTTTTTTCCCTGGTTTATCATAGCTAGAGAATAGCACTACCAAGACAATACAGCACATAATAAACTTGTATAAAACATGTTTAAATACCACAAATAACTAGAGAGACTCTTGGCATCTTCCTAGTTACATTTCAAGGAATTTCTACTGCTCACATCCTGCAATCGTATCACAACATTTCCCCAAGAAAATAAAAAATATTTTATAGGAAAATCTGTAAGTTCAGATATCAGTATGCATATGCTATGCTCAGTGGTTGAAATTAAGGCATCTTGCATTATAATTCCGTAATATGTTTTCTCTGATACCGTACTCACTAAAGCAGGGATGATCATTAGAGTAGACAAGATTACAAAACAGGAGTGCAGTCAGCTTCATTCTCTGCACGTTCATCTATAGGTGCCTCTGTGGGTAACTTAATGAATCCTTTCTTTATATTGGTCTTCAGAGATTACAATGACTGAACATATTTTGCTTCATGAAACATATCTAGGTCAAATTCACCTTTTCAAGCAGGTTATTAGTTTTATGGATTTGCCCATGATGTTACCTGTGGTGGGCTTTTTTAACCTTGTGACTTCCATACTTACCCACAAAGTGCTTTTCTTTTCCCTCCCTTTCCGCTTATTTTCTTCTCTCCTCTGATATATTTTAAGTCACATGGTAAAATCCATCCAGCAAAAACAAACCAATAATTCATTTTATGGTCTGATTTAAAAATCTCTTTCACTCAGGGATCTTGTTTTTAATACTTTAGAAGTTATTTATGGAAGACTTTGCAGAGACAAAAGGGCTAAAAATTATGAGAAGGGGTTTAATGCTAATTGTAAAGTGAAAAAAAAAAAAAACAAAAAACAACAACAACAAAAAAAAGAACCAAACTACTACTCGATGTAAGAGATTAAATCTTAAGTATGTAACACAGCCACGGAAAAAGGGCAATTTGTTGTTTATCTTCACAAAGCCACCTAAATTATAATGACAAAGTCTGAGCTTTCTAGATACATGTGGCTTACACCTGAACTGGGTTTCTTTTGGCTTAAATACTAGTGAGTGTTCCAAAGCAGTAGCAGTACCTGTGGTGTGTTCCTAAGAGGAGGATATCCTCTTACCACTTAAATTATCTCAACTATATTTTATGACTATGCAATCATAGATGATAGTAGAAGACAGGCTACTCCCTGTTGGATTTAGGGCAGTCTCTAAACAGAGACAAAATAATCTCTGTATTAAAGGGAACTTTCTTTACCAAATGGGCACAATAAGTAAGCTGCTGTTGTTTATTACCTTCCAGCACATGCTTCTTTTCCAGAAACAGTCTTTTCCCCTTTATTTATTTATTTTATTTATTTGCATTCCAAAACTTACCTCTGATGATTCATTCAGGCCTCACAAGGTTTACAGTTAGCACAGGAAAGGAACGTAAGAAGAGATAAAAATAAATCTGAGTCTGGGATACAAGAGGCAGATAAGTATTCTCTCTCAAAATGTGTGAGATATAGACCCATCATTCTCTGCAAATGAGAACACTAATAAGTAGTTTTCAGTCTGACTGAATCTCCAAGTTAGGTTAGGTAAACTATCATTCATATTCTGAGGATGTTATATGTTTGAAGCTGGATTGAAAATGGTACTGGGAAATCTTGTATGAGACAATATTATTTGAATTAAATCTGCACTAAAAATATACTCTCTAAAGGAAATAAATTATATATTCTATTGTCTGGTTAACTCATTTATTTTTCTTTCCTATAATGTATTCTCCTTTGGACTAACATCTGCATCTTTTGGTTATACTTCTATAGAAAGACCCAGGTCATATTACCCAACACACATATGTTATGGAGAACAATCATGGTACAGTGACTCAACCAGTCTGCAACTACATGGAATCAGAATTAATATTGTTACACTTCATTTTGATTTCATGTTCAGAGAGAAAAAGAAGTTCCTGTTACAATATAATTTTCACACACTAGACTAATGACATAAAAAAAAAAAAAAAAAAAAAAAGGCTCATGCTTGGGAAAAAAGTGTTAGAGGTACATGTCCAAAGTCATTGGGTGATCCTGAGAGAACATTGAGATTAATTTCGTCTTTTTCCATCCGTGTCAGTCAGAACTTCCTTAAAGGAAAACGGAGCATAATCAGACCCATTTTTCAATGCAGTACCATACAGAGACACATACATAATAATCAGTGTTAGCCTGATCAAATCACAGATTTATGTCTACATTTTTTAGATGTGTCTTTGGGCTTTTGGTTTGTTTTTTTCCTCAGAAGTGGCCAACCGCAAGGGCTCCTGATCATGTCACAATCTTTGCTGTGATTCCCCGGGTAACTTTATCAAGTAAAACATTACTATTAGCTTGTTTTTATATAGACAGTGTGAGAAACATAATCTATTTGGGTGACCACAACTAAGCAGCCACTGCTGTTTTCAGGTGGAAATAGAGATTAACTCTGAGGTTTTTCAGCACTGTAATGGAGCTCCCCATATAGATTTACAAAACTACATTTCCTTTTCCCCTTCATTCTTCAACCTTAACTTCTATTATGACTGCCTCTAGGACACAGGATATTTAATTATCTCATGCAAAGCAGAACTGCTGTAACAGTAAGGATTGAGAGATCCTTACACAGAATATCATAGCTTGGTAGTTAGATTATCCACATATGAGATATGTTTTCAAATCCACTCAGGAAAAGGAGACGAAAATAAAAGAAACAAAGAAAAAAAAAAAAAAAAAAAAAAAAAAAAGAAACCATAGAACTATTTGCATTGGAAGGGACTTTAAAGCTCATCTAGTCCCAACCCCCTGCCATGGGCAGGGACACCTTCCCCCAGCCCAGGTTGCCCAAAGCCCCGTCCAACCTGGCCTTGAACACTGCCAGGGAGGGGGCAGCCACAGCTTCTCTGGGCAACCTGTGCCAGGGCCTCACCCCCCTCACAGGGAAGAATTTCTTCCTTATTTCTAATCTAAATCTACCCTCTTTCACTTTACAACTGTTACCTCTCCTCATATCCCTACACTCCCTGACAAAGAGTCCTTCCCCATCTCTTTTGTACTGTTCTTTAAGCACTGGAAGGCACTATAACATCTCCCCAGAGCCTTCTCTCCTCCAGGCTGAACACCCCAACTCTCTCAGCCTGTCCTCACAGGGGAGGTGCTTCAGCCCCTTGAGCATCTTCATGGCTTTCTCTGGACCTGCTTTAACAGGTCCATGTCCTTCTTATCCTGGGGCTCCAGAGTTGGACACAGCACTGCAGGTGGGGTTTCATGAGAACGGAGCAGGTGAATCCCCTCCCTCAACCTGCTGGCCACAGTTCTTTTGATGCAGCCCAAGGACACGGTTGGCTTTCTAGGCTGCGAGGACACATTGCTGGCTCATAGACAGTTTTGCGTCCAATACCCCCAAGTCCTTCTCCTCAGGGCTGCTCTTAATCCACTCATCGCCCAGGACCTTGCACTTGTCCTTATTGAACTTCATGAAGTTTGCACAGGCCACCTCTCAAACCTGGGAAAAAAAAAAAAAAAAAACAAAAAGAAAAGAAGAATAAAGGAAGAACAGTAAACTCTGGTAGATATTAAAGTAGTAAAAATAGTGAGGGATTATTTTTTATTTCCTTACATATGGGGGATACAGAACATAAAGTACCAGGTGCATCCCATGGTGCCTGACTTTGGACCCTGCTGATTAATTGATTGACATTATATCTAGGTCCTCAGTATACTTAGACTCTACATGTCTCTCTGAAACGCCAGGACCATAAGCAATTCTGAGTATGCCTGGCAGTAATATATTTTTAGGTTATATTGAAGAAATCTGAAAAGCCAGATATTTTTCAGATGTAGCTAGGTAGAGGTCTTTGAGAATATAAATTCTGGATTTAGGAGCATCCAGATGGATTTTACAGCTTAAACTGATATTTTAAAAAATATAGCGTTAGTTATCTTTAAGAAGTGGTTATTAGATATTAAAGGAAAAGTTTCTTAAACTCCAGCCAAGCCTTCTAACCACGATTATTAACATATGCTAGCTGAAGATCTTGTCAAGCATAATTAGCTGCCCAATTAGCTACAGTCTCTTTTTTCTTCCTTTTTGCTAGTTTTTATAAGGTTTGGTTTACAAAGGTGACACACTGCTATTGTGTAAGCTACATTATTTGCAAGTTATTTCCGATATTAGAGGAAACAAAGATGGGGAAAATCACCTATGTGTGATACAAATATCAATGGTTTTATCGTGTTTACAGGGATGAGGAGTTCCTAATTAATATATGATAGAAGTCTTCCTACCACACGAATTGCAGCAAGCTCCCTTTTTCTGTTTCCCAGTTTAGGTTTTTTCACAAATAACTCTTTTTCTGCATGTTTCCCTGGCAAAACTGTGCACACACATATAGTACCAAAAAAAAAAAAAAAAAAAAAAAAAAAAAAAAAAAAAAAAAAAAAAAAAAAAAAAAGTCCTCAACGTCCACACACTAATTTGCCTAATGGATGAATGCTGTTTGCTTCATACTATAGGGTCAGGATTGGGGGAGAAGTGGAAATATGGTGTTAACACTAATTCCTGAAGGTGTGGAAACTGTGGCTATGAATTTCAATTTAATTAGCTACCTAATAGGGTGTTATTTTTTCTATAATTCTTGTGCATTTGTCACAGAAATTTGTCAGTGTTCCTTATATTATAATGAATATCATAAATACAGTATTTTATGGTGCAGTACTGTCTTGCAATCTACTGCATGGTACGAAATTTGGGAAGAACACTTTTTTTGTCAGTTTGGAAGTGTAATCGGTGACAACATATCTTCAAGATCCCTTTCCCTTCATCTCTCACTCCCAAACTGACCAGTACTTCTATTAATAGGGAGAAAAGGCAAAATAATGTCAGACCATGACAAGAAGAAGACAGAGATGAACCTGCACCAGGAGGTACAAACTGTGTGAAGAAGACTTAGATGACTTAAGGGAATGGCAATGTAGTCTAGAGCTTCTCTTTCAGAGGATGTGCCTAGTTGGAAGCTAACTCGTATTGATGACGTGGTCACCATTTAGTACTGTCTGCAGGTTAATTGTTTCAAAGAGTGCCTTTCCCTTTAAGAACAGATATCTGCATCACGTAAACCATCAAGACAATCTCCTAGGAAAATTTAGGAGTGAAAATTCAACCACAAAAGGATTTCACGTATTTCCATCCTCCTTTTTAACTCAGTATTTGTAATGGTCTTGGTAGAAGTACTCTACCCAGACTGGGTAATTTAAGACTGGCATAGCCCACTTAATGAAAGATAAATATTATAATAATAACCATACTCCATGTATAGCTGAACAGGATCTGTCACCCAGCCTGACTGCCTAGCCTCTTTCCTAAAAAAAAAAAAAAACCAAAAACCAACAAACAAACTCTTCATGAATTATATGGATAAACAGAAACAGTTCAATAAAACATGAACTTCTTATATTTTCATTTTAATTAACAAGCTCATTCCCTATGAAGGAAATAATTGCTGAATGTTTGGGGGTGGTGATGGTGGTTTTGGAGGGTTTTTTGTCTGAAAAAAAAAAAGAGACGAGGGAGGAAATTCTCCTGACTATTAAATAATGAAAGTAGGCCAAGTCTCTGCTTGGATTCCAAGTTCTCCAAAATAATTCATCATTTTCTTTTCCTTCTTCCCTTACCCTAGTTTCTGATTTTTGAGTGCTTTTTTTTTTTTTTTTTTTTTTTTTTTTTTACCTGAGAATTCCATATTAGGGCCTCCCAGTCTGTTGCTCAGCTGCAACAAAAGGATCACAGAGTATCAAGGTTCTCATATTCATATAAATAGTTGTAGGCCTTTTATGAAAAAGGGAGAGATTTAGTCTTTTACTTGAGCAAGAGTAATAAAATATTCTTTTTCATTGCATGCTGCAGTATAACTAGATTTGTACCAAATGTTGTAAAAAGTCAATGGTGATATATTTACAGTCACTCTGCAAAGATTCAGGTAATTGAACAAAGGGCCAAACAAGTGAGAATCTGACTTTCCATTGTTGCTGACAATTTGCCTTTATTATGGAACAGGGGTGGAATTAATCTCATGCAGTTTGAGAGATCATCCCTGTAGATGCCTCCAGCTGTGCTAGCCCCCCTAGGTTTCTTTGTAGTCAGCTGAGAGAACAGGCATGAATGAATAAGTACAATTCCCATGACCTACTTTAGAAGTCTAAATTCAGACTCTACAAGGATTTATATCTCTTCATGGACTAGAGAGGTCCCAGATGGAAATGTCAAAATGTATTCAGATGAACTGTACTGTAGGTGACAGGAGGAAGTGACATAGTGGGACATGGAAACGGGTATTTAGAGATGCAGTGTGGTGCCGTTTGTAAGGCCCTACTCGGAAAATAAATTTCTACTAAACTTACTGAGGGTCTGGTCCAAAAGGAGCTGCCAAATCAGGGTAGGAGAAAAGTATTGTTACTGGAAACTAAAAGGAGTTTAAAGCACTGAAAAGAAAAAGACGCTCAAAACATTTCTAATTATAGTGCTGAGAATCCTATTGCCCTGAAAGAATAAATGTTAAATGAATTTCAGTTAATGTATCCTTTAATGTTCTAGCCTTGAGTAACCTCTGCATAGGAAAAAAAAAAAAAATCCATAAATTCAAAGTGAATCTCTTCCAAACTTAACATGTTTTCTTTCAGTGAGGCCTCTTGCAAACATGCTATTTTTCAAAAGTTTGCATAGGAAATTAAGAAATATTTGGTTTAACACTTCTGATGATATCATTGGAGTACCGTGGCAATGCTGAGAAAAACCATGGAAGAATCAGCTGCAGGTTAGTGGCTGAAGACTTGTAGCATCTCCACTTACTGGGGGTTCATTATCACTAATTTCAACGGAGCAACAGGATTCTTCCACCAGTAGTCTTACCTGCAGGGCTTAGGTCAAAATTTTAATGAAAATTGAACTAAAAATGATAGCGTACCTCCCCAGTATGTGTGGTCATGCATTGTTCCCTCTCATTATTACTAGTTTTGAATAAAATCATATCCTGGTTCAAATCCAAAAGCTTCCCCTACCAGGCAATGAACTTGTCAGTGCACAGAGTGGTGGTGCTCAGAGACACCAAACCTTCAGTCTTTGACACCTCTTCGGTTTCAGAGCAGTGGTTGACTTGCTGTCAGCACTTGCATGCATTGCTCTGTTCACATCTCAGCTGTCTGTCCTGCCCCTCGGACCGGTGTAGGGGAAGTGCTGCTTTTAACCAACCTCACTATGGTTCTGTCTGCTATCAAATGCCACGAAGCAGTTCTTATTCGAAAAATGAGGTCAAGTTCTGCTCTCATGATGGAAGAGCTCTTTCTTTTCATGCGAGTAGGTCTTAGACTCAACCAATTTATTGTGTGGAGCCACCTAAGTCTAGACTTTAAAAAGGCTAATACTATGAAAACTGTGGGATTTCTTACAGCATAGCTGCAAGAAAGGGGTTGAAGGTAGAAAATGCAAGTTTCAGTAGGTACCTATGAAGAGATATTCTTGGCTAGGAGTTAAATTAATGAATTTTGTTGTCTATATAATTATTAATGGTCTGTAATTGTTTCCATTTTCATTATTTAGCAGTGCACTTCATGGATCTTTGGTGCCACAAACAAATGGATTACAGAATACAAATGGAGTTCAGATTCTGGTCATGTCTAAAAGTTTATAATGATGGCTTTTGAAATGGTCACTGATCCATAACACCATGTACATGTCATTTCCAGAATGAAATTACAAAGTATACTGATGTTTGATCAAACTGCAAAATCAGCAGGACAATTATTCTAAGACCTGCAGGTATAGTGGGTAGGGAAGGACTTGATCTTGTCATATGGTCACTGACAAGTGGGACATGAATAGAGAGGTTGACAAAGCTTTGATGAATAGCAGTTTGACTCTCCTTGGAAGACATCCTGGAAGTAGGAAAACGTAACAGTTTGCTAGAGTCACTTTTCACAGAAATAGCTGCTGATATCTTGTATATCCCCACCTGCAACATCAGAAGTAAAGACCTAACTAGCAGGAGATGACAAATGACTATTTAACAATATACATTGTAGCTGATCTTCACCTCTCAAGACAATCTCTTTTCCTGTCTCCATTATTCCATTACACTATGTAACAGATAACTTGTCCAGCATGCAAGTCAATCCTATCCTGACACCTGGCACAAAACATGAAACAAGCCAGACACTCTAAGTAATTTTCATGTCTACGCTGAAGTACAAGATAGAAGCAAGAGAGTAGTTACAGATCTAAGTTTGATTTTTTATTTTCTACTTGGGAAAGAGTAGTTTGAAAACCTCTTTCTTAGGCTCACTCTAGCAGCTCTATCTTAACATAAGACTACCAGGGAACACCGAGATGGAGCTGCAGCAGCCCAGGAATGGGAAATCAATGAATGCTCTATGTGTAAAATGCCACTGACTACAAAAGCTGGGTGCCCAACCTTTCACTCAGATTATTCCCTTCTGCTTCTGAGGAACCTTCATAATTTTGTACATCGATGTCTCTGATGATGTTTCACATTTTTTACTTCAGTATCGGGGATCGTCTGAATACAAGAACCACGCAATCTCATCTAATAGGAGGTTCTATGAAACTAGAAGAAAGGTAACCTTTGTTTCTATCTAAATGTAGGATGATGCCAAACTGTCTGCTGCAGTTGACACACTGGAGAGAAGGGATGTGCCATTCAGAGGGACCCTGACAGGCTTGAGAGATGGGACAGTGCCAATCTCATTAAATTCAACAAGGGCAAGTGCAAGGTCCTGCACATGGGCAGAGGCACTCCCAAGCACAAGAACAGGCTGGACGATGAGTGGATTGAGAGAAACCAGGTGGAGAGGGACTTGGAGATATTCATGGATGCAAACCTGACCATGAGCCAGCAGTGTGTGCTCACAGCCCAAAAAGCCAGCTGTATCCTGGGCTGCATGAAGTGTGGTCAGCAGGTCGAGGGGGATGATTGTCCCCCCTTTATTCTACTCTCATAAGACCCCACTTGGAGTACTAATTCCAGCTCTGGGTCCCCAACATCAGAAGGACATGGACCTGCTCGAGTGGGTCCAGAGGAGACCATGAAGATGATCAGGGGGCTGGAGCAGCTCCCCTGTGAGAACAAGATAAGACAGTTGGGAGTGTTCAGCCTGGAGAAGAAAGAGCTCTGGAGAGACCTTATAGCAGCCTTCAGTACCTGAAGGGAGACTACAAGAAAGCTGGAGAGCGGCTTTTTGTAAGGGCATGTAGTGATACAAGGGTTAATGGCTTTAAACTGAAAGAGGGTAGGTTTAGTTTAGATATAAGGAAGAAGTTCTTCACGGTGAGGATAGTGAGGGACTGGCACAGGTTTCCCAAATAGGTTGTGGTTTCCAGACTCCCTGGAAGGGTTCAAGGCCAGGTTGGACGGGGCTTTGAGTAACTTGGTCTAGTTGATGGTGTCCCTGCCCATAGCAGAGGTATTGGAAGTAAATGACCTTTAAGGTCCCTTCCAACCCAAATCATTCTGTTTCTTTGAAAGATTCAACTTACTTCTCCCAAATCTCTAAAAGAAATCTATTATATTTGTTCACTAGATTAGTGCATTCATATAACAACAGTCCCTTAGCTCTGTAACTATGGCCAGTAACAGGAGCATTATCATAGCTGAACAAAAAGATGTACCAAACAGCTGTAACTACTTTAAAGAATAAAGTCTCAGAGGAGTGTTATTATACAAGCAGATTTGATATAGACATACAAGCTGGCACAAACTCTCTCCTAGCATAAATCATCCTAGTACTGTTATGAATCTAGAGCAGGTTTTAGACCCTCAGAGGATCTGACCTCTTGTTCATGCAGTGGACAGCTAGGAAAATCAGTTGTATTAATTGCATCCACAACCACACATGTTTTGGGCTCAAGCACATTTCCCTGATCAGCT
Source organism: Athene cunicularia (assembly GCF_003259725.1). NCBI lineage: Eukaryota > Metazoa > Chordata > Aves > Strigiformes > Strigidae > Athene > Athene cunicularia. The sequence goes on from NW_020799095.1 coordinate 147,876,207, forward strand.
TGTGGGAGCTGAGACACACAGTTCATATAAAGGTGGAAAGGCAACGTAAGTTATATATCCTGTGAAGGAGCTGCCCAGGTCACTGAACCAGTGAGTTTTGTGTCATTACAGAAAATGAAATTTTGTGGGAGAGACGAATTTCCACAAGGAAGGAAACAGACAGAGCAAGCGTTTTGCAAACGACTCTGTGAAAAAGCAGTACAGAAATATTGTTCCCATTATGAGTACTAGCATATGAGATAATTGTGTTTGAGGTTGGTAATTACCATATTTGCATGTTTAGGCTGTATCTGTTCCTTCCATGTTATTAAGTGACTGCAGCATTATTTCATCAGAATGGCATAGTGTCATCACAGGGGCTGAAATAGCTTCTGTGTGTCAAAGAACACAGCTGTAAAAAACCCATTGTATATCCCCTCATTTTTATTCTTCATCAAACTCACAAAAAGCAAATTCATTCCAGGAAAAGATCATCAAATATAATGGAGCTATGGCAGGGGGAGGTGACTTTGGAAGTTTAGGGCTCTGTAATTTATAGTACCTGTGCTAAGCAGCTCTGCCAATACTCCCACACACAGTGAGATACAAGATTAATAATTACTGTATTTTGTTCTGTGCACTTACAGACCTTTAGTGTAAAATACTTTCTGGACATTAATTAATCAAAGTTTAAAAGCCACACTCAGGGCACTTAATTCACTGCTACTTATGCCAGGCTTCAATTTATTTGTAAACCTCATAAAAGTCTTGAAAAGTAGGTAGCTCTGTATAAACCTGAAGATATACCCTGATCATTTTCTTAAGCTATTTATAAGAAGGTTGTCTACTGAGACATTTCTGAAATTTCCTGGGCAATCAACATCAAATATATAAAAAATATATCCTCCTTAAAGTGTGATCTAAAAAGAAATAAAGGAAAAAAATGAAAACTAAAGGAAAACATTACAACAAATGTGATAATCCATTCATAGAGAAACTGGTTATTTCTCTCCTCACATCTTTTCTAACACCATCATTCAATTCAACAATGGAGGGCCATTGCCAAATTTGAGTAATTAACCCGTGAAAGTAAGGAAAATGATAAAACTTTGTGTTATTTGTAATCAGATTTTCAATACTGGCCTTCAGTTCTTAGGTACTATAATTGGTTAAAAATAAGCAACATAAGCAGGACTACATGCTTGAATTTAGACATGAATAACCATGTGACAAATCCAATTTGAACATTGGATCAGATCATTTCCTGAGGTCCTGACATCTTCAGTCATATCCTTCAATCAAGTGAGCTATTGAATATTGCAATTAAGCAAATGACCAACTGGTCATCTTCAAAAAATTACCTGGTTTCAGACGTTATTCCTTCTCTTTCAACTGCATTTACAGAATTCTAAAACTGAGAACTTAATGCAGAGGTAATGAAAATTATAAACCACTTTGGGAAATCAGAATTATTGTTCTATTTGTCTTGAGAGCAGTGATACATCCAAATGATTTATTTCACTGAAAGTTAAGCTCCTATGCTACGATTCTTTGACAAAATGACCTTGTATTTTTTACTCTCTTTTCACTGAGAAATGATAAGTGAAACACAAGGTGGAAAATGAAGAAGGTTATTATTAAAGTAAAAGACAAGACAAAGTTCAAGGGAAAGTGAAAAGTCCTTGAAATGAAATGGGGAGCTGAAAGTGAAAAGTATGAAAAGACCCACTGGAACAATAAAGTTCAGGTTAGAAGGATAAAAATAGTCAAAAGTGACTAGGAAGTGGACATAACACTTTCTCCTTGTTATAGCCTGATCAGTTGTTGATTTCACATTCAGTACAAAGTTTAGAAATGGTGAGTGGGAAAACTAAAACCAGAAGATGCTCTAGAGGCAGAACTAATCACTTCTCGTATATCATTTTGTATAATGTTAGATGATGTGTTTTAAATAGAAGAAAAGGCATTATAGGAGAGTACATTTAACAGTAGAGTGGGAAGAGGCAGTTACTGATTTATTGATGTTCTCTTTCAGTTGTCACACGGAACTGAAGAGTCTGTACAGAGCCCCTGATTTAACTATCTCTTGTGAAACTTTTAAATATCACTTGTAGCTGTTCCTGCTTAGTCCGTGGTCTGGCAGAGGCCTTCACCATACATTCCAGGTTATCCTAGTAGAGATCTAGTCACTGTGTGTTTCAGGTGAACTAAAGACTAACCTACCCTGAAGGCATCTGTCCACAGATCTTAAGCATCTTATTTCATTTCAAAGTAGCTACCTTTTCTACATATGTCAAAAATCTAAAGCAAAATAAAAGTGGCATTTTCAGCAGTCATCACTGGTATTACAACTGTTCCTCTTTGTGATTTTTTCTTCAGATTTGAGCAAATTTATATATTTTTTAATTTTTTTTTTATAAAGTTGTCTGTCACCCTTCAATCAACTCAATTATTGAGTTGTATAACTGCAACACAGACACAACTGATATTTAATTAATGTTCCTTAAAAGCTCTTTTCCAAGATGAATTCTAAATCAAGAGAGTTTGTGTTTAATATTGCTTTATGCCGTGCTACATGAAAGAAGTCTGTAAGGCTCTGAATGTCAGTAACTGCTGTATGAAGAACCATCCTTACATTAGTACGATGTTAACTTCGAGAGATCAAATAAACATAACAGAAGTTTAGAATTACTCTTGGAAAGACAAATTTGGGGTTTCTCCTTGGTCCAAATATTCAATCCCAGAATGATATAGCAGTCTTCTGGTGTAAAAATCAAGAGAGTGTGCTGGGCCCTAGTGTTTCCCAGGGTCCATCTGCCTTTCTGAAGCACATTTGTCATCATATGCTTTTCACTCCGGTAACAGCTATGTTATTCTTTCCTTAAACATCTGTTCAGCATCCCGATTTGCAGGATGGAGAGGAAAGGTTGGAGCTTTCAGTACAGTGAAAGATGTGAGAATACCGATTTTATCTACTGAGTTAAAAGAGAAGTTGGACCGTTTCATCTTAATATTGCCCAATAATCTAGGAGAGGGATCCTCCCTGGTTATTAGGTTTAGTATGTCACCTGTCATCCCTCAGAGATTTTATCTGACGGTCATCTTTTGCCTCCAGGTTGCCAGATTTTCACCTCAGCAGCTGTTCATCCTTCTGCTTCTGCCCTGGAGGCACAACCACATACATCACAGCCATCAAGGCAGTTCAAGGCAGATGTTTACAAGGACTATGATTCTGAGTGTCAGGAGCAGCCTGGTGACAGTGATTCCAGAGACATCTCACAACCTTCCTGAGAAACTGTCTGTCTTAAAATAGAGATGTTTGTCAGACCATACATTTGGACATAAAATGGAGATGGCAACTGTTACCTTGGAAAACTACTGCAGTTTTAATTCACCTTTCTTGTCCCTGCGTTTTGGGGGTGTGACAGAAATTCCTTGGCTTGACAGATTTAGAAGCTAACTGACCCAACAAACAGCGTATGTAGAAACGTTTGTTATTCATGGTTCTGAGCAGGTCATCCAGCAGTTTCAACCTCCACACTATGTTTTTCTTGTCTTCTAATCATTAATGAGTCTGAACTCTTTGCCAAAAGAATTTCCTTTGTAGCTAATACTGTAGTCTCGATACTAAATTTTTATTTTCCATGGCTCTAACAAAATATTCTCCAGAATATTTTCAGTAAAGAATATTCCCTTGAGAACTATCTTGGCAAATTCTTCTGCTGGTAGGTCAGTAGGCTGCTTGTCTCTAAAGGAGACATAAAGACTGCAGTTAGTAATGGGTTACTTATTCTTTGCTGCTTTGTGCCTTCGGTGAGATAAAGAAATCTGACTTGCACACATTACTCTTTACATCATGTTTGATCTGAAAGATTTTGTGAGACAACAGGCTTCTGTGCAGTAAAGAATGCTTCCATAGATTTGCCAAGTATGGTTCCGATATTCTTGTAGTGAAAATGGTGTGACATCTCCTCAGGAAGTGATTCTTTGCATTTCCAAAGTTTTAGCACTGGTGTGTTTTATAAACATTGATAAGGAAAAATGTGTTTATATTTAATCACTCAGGGTTTACTTGGGGTCAGGGTTATTTATTTTAAGACATACTGACTTTTCAACCTTTTGATTTTCAAAAATGTTTTCAGTAAACATCTCTTCTTAAAGAAATAAAAAGCACAACATGCTCATTTATTGAAAAGACTTAATCAAACAAATGTTTTCTGAAATTCCTGGCACTTCCTTAATCGTTAATTAGACACTTGCTACATCAAATATATGAGATACTTTTGGAACGACCCATGCAGGCTTTTTCAGAAATTGCAGAGATGTACTTGGTTTATTCTAGTACGCAGTATTTGCCTGGATCAGTAACCTTCCAACACTTTAATTGTATTCTCCAGGCTCTGTTGGTGCAATTTATAAATAGTTAAAAAATGGTAACGTACTGTAACTAATCTGCAGCAGTACAAGTCAGAATGATTCATAATTCCATTAAATTTTCTCAGCCTGGTAAATTTTCCTATTTTAAAATTTCTGTACAAGGAAAGCATGTCTATGAAACTATGAATGGGGCTATTCAGGGTCACCTTCAGCTGAACACATCCAGATTTTTCATAACTGCTAATTATACTAGAAGACTCATTTTGGTGCCTAACTCATCACCCTTACCTGAATCCTGCCTGCTAGGACACCCTGAGCGTGAATATGGTGAAAAAGCAGGTCTGAAACAGGCAAAATCACTGACTATCTTTGAAAATCCCTGCCAGGGTGTTTCAGAGGGGTCAGGAAGTAGTTCGCGCTTCACTGATGTAGAGCGATGTCATGAACAACAAACCTCCTATTAGGGGATGTGCACACACAAACCCCAGACGGTGGGTCATCAAAGCCAGGCAGGCTAAGGAACACACTGCTGCTCGTGTATGCTCAGCAGCAGCCAGCAAGACTGCATTAATACTGTGGACATACGCGCTGCTTTGAGTTCTCACAGGCATTCATTCCTCTGTGTGCTTTCTTGTTTTCCCATCATTTTGTGCTCTCTAATTAACATGTCAACTCATGTTTTTCCTATGCTTTAAGAATCTTGCTTTTACTCCCTTTATTTCACCCTGCTTTCCTTTTCATAATACATTTTTCATAATTTATCATTCATTTACATTTCAATTAAGAACACTAGCTGTTTGTAAAAGCTACCCTGATGGGAAGTATGAAATAAATTATTGAAGTTAGTATAATCTGCACTTCCCATTACCACCTCATTTACCTTAATGGCACTAAAAAGACTGTCGCCTTCAATTCTGTTCACGCTTCTAATAGGAATTCCTTTGGGAGCCAATCTCATGTGAATTACATATTTGCATATGATATAGGTTGTGTTAGGTGATTATAGGCTAAGCTTTGGAGCACTATTCTTTAAAGATGACAGCTACACTGAAAGCTACCTTTCCAGAGTCAAAAGATGATGCTGTTTTATTCAAATAGCTAATATCTCTAAGAGGAGTACCCAAAAGTATTGTTGATTTACTGGGTACTGACAAACTGTGTGCCAATTAAAAAACAAACAAACAAACAAACAAACAAACAAACAAACAACCCCCCAACTACATCATTTATTATTAAATCTAGCCAGGGGACAGATTTTTCATTTTGCACAAAAGGCTTATTTTTTTCCAGAAAGGAAAGAAAAAAAAAAAAAAAAAAAATCCTCA
>NW_020799095.1:147881937-147905307 GCF_003259725.1 Athene cunicularia
GGACACCTCTTGGTAAGATTTGACCCTCAGCTACACCGAGTGATTACCCAGGAATTAAGTGTGTGTGATTGCATTCGGGTTTTAGTGCTACAGAGCCAGCCTGCAGATTGTGCATTTGTCATAGATGATCTCAAAGAATCTGTAGATGTTACGTAAGAATAAACCGTAATATTTGTGACCCTGACAGCTTCTCTTGAACGCAACCGGACCTACAGATACGGGCTGTTCGTGCAGCTGGTGTCAGGCCTATAGTTACGGCCATAACTGTCATACCTATTATGAGATAATTCCAGCCTCCCCTAGCCCCTCGAATCTCTGAGGACCAGCTAGAACACAAGGGGATTAATCTCTTACCAAATTAATTAATTACCTTAAATGCAACACTTATCCACATTTTCTTAGTTTGAGTTTCAAGAAAAAGTATGTAGTTACATAGTGTCCTGAAACATACAACGTCAGTCTCAGGAAACATAAAGATCAGAATATTTTAACTAATATAATTCAGAATATCTAGGTATAAATCTGAATAAACTGAGTCCTAGGGAACAGACTTCGCTTGTTCACCGCTCAGATATCAGAAAAGATGTAGTCTGACTTCCTTAACGCCTGCCAGGAGCCCATCAGTATGGCTACATCTATACTTTGAAATAGCAGCATCCAATTTTAATGAACTAAGTGTTGGCAGTATGTAAAAGTTGGCTCTGGGCTACCCCTCATATCCATGAGGCATTTTTTGGCCTTGAGATGTTCTTACTGGTGTTTGTTTTTCTGCCTTCCTCCCACCCCTCCAATGAAATTCTGTTGAAGCCCAGCACAGTGGTGGTTTTATAACAAAGAGCTATGTTGCACACTACAGGGTACAGTGTCACAGTGTACAATGTAGTACACACTAAACTGAGGACGAAAGCCTGCTGAGGTAGTTTCAAGAAGTACAGAGGATGGAGGGAGATTATCATGATCGTAGATTCTCCATACTGCCAGATGGGAACTGCCCTAACCTTTAACCCATGCCCAGGTATTACCTGGAAGAGTTCTTGATGGCATAGGCCACAGCCAAACTCAGGCGTACACTGGTAATAACCAGTTTAGGAAAATAGAGTTGAAAGATTGTGCTTAATCCTTGGTTTTGCGTTATTTAACGTTATGGATCTACCACATGCAAAGACCCTGTAGGAGGGCAGCAAACACTCCAACAGGGTACAGAAGTGGCAACACAATGCCTCTGTGTTTTCTTGTCCAAGATTTTTCATGCTAAAATGCCTCTTATATCTTTTAACTGTGACTGCATTGAGTTTCAACTTCATTTTGTGGCATTGATTCAGGCAAGAGACTTTCAGCCAGTGCAACAACAGACCCCAGTCCTTGAACAGTTCGTTGTTTTTAAAGTTGCTTCAATGACTTACCGGCAACATCTAACACATGGGATCGCATCCCCAGCTTCTTCAAAAACATTGTTCCTGTTTCCCCAGTTTAATCACAGTAATTTCAGTTGCAGTGTTAGGATGCTGTTTTTCTAAATCCAAGCTGTGATAGAAGTATATAATGAGTGGCACAAACAAGATAAAAAAGCAAAATTTATTCTCTATCACAATTAAAAAATTAAGAGCCACTGAGGGAATTTATTAGACAACAGGATTAAAACAGAGAACATAATATTTCACATAGCATATAATTACATTGGGCAGCTCACTGCTGCAAAATATTACTGAGGCCAAACAGAGAAGCAAGTTATAAAAGAATTAGCTAAACCACAGAGGATAGTTCACTTGCAGCTTTTAAATAAGATTATCTAGATGTAACCATCTTCTCGGGTATACCTGATCTGATTAAGACTCAGAGGGTGTGCTGAGGATCACATTACATTTGCTCTGTCTTTGATTCCATAAGCATCCATTAGTGACCAGGTGAACACAGGATGATGGACTACAAAGACTATTTTATCTAAGCGGTCACATTAAGAGAAAAACTGTAGTAAGCAAGAAACTTACCAATAAGCTTCATCTGCCTAATTTCACACGTGTTTACCTTTTTGTTAAAGTTTCTTCCTCTTCATATTTTATGATATGTCTTTTTTCACACAGTATTTCTTTTGACCTGGTAAAGGACATGGTCTCCCTTTGTTTGGATGACTATAAAGGAAAGGAATGTTGAAGAAATCTCTATGTATTTTCTCCCCTTAGGGATGAAAATGATTCTTTCATAAATAACTCAGTCCTTATGGGGCCAGCACCAGCTCCACACCATCCAAGTCTCTCATGTAAAGTCAGAACAGGTCTAGATTTAGTTCAGGGTGAAAACTCTGCAGTTAGAATTTTGTCATTCACTGTAATATGAATCTCCATTAAAAGCTATTTTGCTTCCTGGAGTGTGTTGGGTTTGTGTGTGGTGGGGTTTTGGTACAGGGAGAGAGGGCTACAGAGGCAGCTCCTGTGAGAAGCTTCTTGAATATCTCCTGGCTCCAAGACAAACCCACCTCTGGCCAAAGCTGAGCCAATTAGTGTTGATCTCTGAGCTTCTGTAATAACATATTTAAGAAGGGGAACCTGAGAGGAGGAGGAGCTGTGAGGGAAAAACCTCTGCAAACACCGAGGTCAGTGAAAGAAAAGGAGGAGGGGGAGATGCAAGGGAGCAGAGATTCCCCTGCAGCCGTGGTGAGAGGGCAGGCTGTCCCTCTGCGGCCCATGGAAGTCCATGACGGAGCAGATGCCCACCGTCAGCCCATGGAGGACCCTTCGCTGGGGCAGGTGGCTGCACCTGAAGAAGGCCGGGACTGAGGGAAGCCTGCGCTGGATCAGTCTGTTGCTGGGGGGACTGCAGCCTGCGGCAAGAGCAGTTTGTGAAGCGCAGCCCTGAGGGAAGGACTCACATCAGAGAATTTCATGGAGGACTGTCTCCTGTGAGAGAGATCCCACGCTGGAGCAGAGAAACAGTGTGAAGAGTCCTCCCTCTGAGGAGGAAGGAGCGGCAGAACAACAGGTGATGAACTGACCACAACCCCCGTCCTCTGATCTCCTGCACCACTGGCAGGGAGGAGATAGAGAAATCAGGAGCAAAGCTGAGCCCAGGAAGAAGGCAGGTGTGGAAGGAAGGTGTTTTTAACACATAGTTGTATTCCTTATTGTCCTATTCTGTTTGCTGAATTACCTGGAGGTGTTCAAATTAAATTGATACTCTTTTTCCTTACCAAATCAAGCCTGTCTTTTGCCACTAACCATAATGGGTGAGACATCCTTCCCTGTCCTTTTCCTGATACCCGAGCCTTTTGTTTTCTTTTCTCTTTCCCATCCCTGAGGGGGATGGAGTGATGGAGCAGTTGTATGGTCCTCAGTTGCCCTCTCGGCTGAAACCACGACAGGGAGTCACTCCAGGTAAACAAGACTGTAAGTGAGAAAAGAAAACCTAACCCTCTTTGTAAGAAACAGAGAAGAAAAAGAAAAAAGACAAGAAAAAAAAAACAAACAACAACAACCAACCAACCAACCAAAAAAAACCTAAAAGACAAAATTTGCAGACTAAGGAAATCAGGTCTTTTCAAAGTACAGGAAGCCAGAAGTTAACGACCTAGCAGAGCTGACAGCCTATGTGTCTACTCAACCTGATCTCCCTTTTTCAAAAGAAAGATGTGGTGCTATAGTAGTCAATGGCTATTTCCCCTTCATTCAAATGTTTCAACTCAAGACAGTTTTATACTGCAATCTTTTCTTAATGGTGGCAACTGTCATCTCACACAAAGACCCTCCCAGGTTCTTCCCATCTAGAGTCAGTCTCACTGCTTCTGGTATAGCAACTCAGTGCCAAGAGCTTTCTGGAACAGGGAGTTTGCTTCTACTTTTCTGAGACTCTTCCTTCCACAATATTCATGTACTATCTCCCATCGAAGCTGGAACCAACACACCAGTCAAAACAATTCAGTGATTAATTTTAAACAAAAAGCCTGTTTACATGAATAATCATTACTGAATATGCCTAAATATGAAAAGACTGCTCACAATAGCCACCTATTGTTAGAAGTCAATGCATTATGCATTGTTTGAATTAAATCAGGATCTATACTGCAGTGGATTAATCTAGCTGGTGTCCTGCAGATTTTTTTTTTCCCTTCGTTTTTTAGCAATCCATCTGCCAACTACAATAGGTTGTAATTTTGTTGAGCTTTTTATGTTGAAAAGTTATTAATACCAGATGTTCATTTCTTGGAGTACCCTAAGCACAAAACATTCCATAATGAAAAACAAAATGTTAACAATTACATGTCCAAACTTAGTGAATTAAAGATTCTATTAAAATTCTGGGACATGTCCTATGTTTAATGCATTAACTCTTTTCTTCATCAAGGGAGGCCTGAAGCAGGCTAGGTTTTGTTTTGCTCGAGGGAGAAAGGAAATGTATTCACATCACTAACATTGTTCTTTCACTGTGTTTTGTCAAAAATATCATGAATATAATAGAGTTCCGGGGAGGACAATGAAAATACACAGGTCAGGGGTTTTTCTCTGGGATTCTGGAGATAAGCATTGCTGTGCAGGACCCACATTCAATGAATTTTCAGCTGAGGTCAGCTCTGCATTCCAATGAACAAATAACTCATTGAGGGAAAAAAAAAAAAAAAAAAAAAAAAAAAAAAAAAAAAAAAAAAAAAAAAAGAAGAAAACTCTGTGTTCTTAAAAAGAGAGACAGCTTTATCAGGGAAGATAGGCAAAAGACTGGATCTTCAGCTGCTATAAATTGGTGCAGCTGCATTATTAATTCTAAAGAGATGTCTCTTTTCATAGCTTATCTCCCTCCATTAGTTTTGTTGAAAGCCATTGTTAAGTTTCTGTGGCCTGGCTTTGGGGGAGTATAGCCTGGTCTGTTAACTTCCAGGGAACTGCTCCTCTCCATACTGTTTAAGATGCTGTAGATATTCCCTATGAATTTCTAAGGCCAAGAACAGGGAGAGCAGTAATCATTGCAGACTAAGCAGGCCAGAAATGCCCCCCAATTTGCAACTCATGCCAATAAACTGGAGGGTTTAATGTTCCACTTTCTACGTTATACAAGCCCCAGCATTACAGCTTTCTATCTATTCTATCTATCAGCGCTCAATGTCCAGCTGTGCTCCACAAGTCAAGAAGTGAGAGAACAGAGCAAGAAGTAATGAAGCTTTGAGGGAGTCAAGAGAAAGGGCTGTGTTTGCTCTTACTTGGTTCCTCTCAGGGCTGCAAGACAAGGGAGTGGCAGAGCATCCAGCTAATTTTCTGGTCAGGGGTGTATCAAATATAGCAGCTTTTATGTTATTTTCTAAATATGTACTGCTGAGTAATACATTTCAGTTTTGTATAAACAAGAAATAGGCCAATTAAATGCTATGAAGTCTGGAGTACACTGCTGAGAGAGTGTTATTTTGTCTTGCTATGAACGAATTGAAATCAAGAGGAACAATAGTTTTTAACTTCTGCACTTCAAAGAAGTTAAAACTGCCAAATCAGTTTGTATAAACCACACAAACTTTTTCGGGGGATTAAAAATTCTTTCTGTCTTTTAGATCTTGCAAGCACATCTACACAGAAGCATCTTGGAAACTGAATTCTATGCTGAAAGCAAAAGGTTACATTCGACTCACAATTTAATAAATTTAGTTGTATATATAATATTGTTATTTTAAAAAGCAAACTACCTGACATACCGCAATAATAAATTTTCTGCCCCTATTGTGTCTTCCAATTCATATGCTGTTAACTTTCCTTTGGTGTAGATATCTGTTGGATAATCTCCTCTCATTCAGTGCATAGAGCTCCCATTAACATCAGTGAAAATTTCCCGCTAGGAACAAGTGCAGAATTAGCGATGGGCGCACTTCAATACTCCCCTTCACTTTGGATAAACCCTGCAAAGGTCAGATGTTTATCTGAAGCTTATCTGACTCACCCAAGCCTCTGGAGGTTACTAAATATCATAAACTAAAGCTTTCTTTAAAAAATGATGAAATTTCCTAATCTGAACCTGACCAGAAATACCACAGGTAAAGGTTTTTGAGCAGGAGTTTTTCTTTTATTCCAGGTTCAAAAGCACACAATAATGAAGAGGCCAGTTATTTCATACCCACAGAAAATTCTTTATGAAATTTAGTTGTAAACATGGGTAAGGAAGTTGAAGGTGTAAAGTAAGATATGATAGTTTTCTCTGCCTGAACTAATTTAGCTGTCCTTATACTGGGTCTGAACAGAAATATTTAATAAGACTGGAGAGTTTTTCCCAGTGCAATACCAGTTATGTCTCTGTCTTTCTAATTGATATAAGATCTCTTTCCTAAATGATGTATTCCTGCTCTTTACCCTCTGCTTCTTTCCATCTATGTATATGTGCCTCTACACACACACATATATATACATTTACATATATGTATAATCATTGTTCTGAATAAAACATCTTTTCCACTGTAAGATATCTAGGTAGCAGTTCACTAAGTCTTCCAAATTTGCAGTCAGGCTGTGGGAAAATGATATTTGCCTCTAGCAAGATTATATCTTATAGTTCACAATTGTCTCTCCTACCAAAATAGCATTCTTTCTTTTCCAACAAATGAAAAAGAATAAAATAAAGATTAAGATTGAAATGATGTAATTTTCAAAATTAAATAAACAGGTGTGGTAATTCAGTGTGTACTTGCAGAGCTGCTTTTCCAAGGTGGAAGGAAAAACGAAATCAGCAAAATCCTCTCTGAATTTCTTTTTTTTACCCACAATTCTATCACACTACTGTGTTCTCTGTATCTAATCATTTATCTGTCTCACTGTAATCTCACTATAAACACACCTACTTATGCATCCCTTCCCTCCTGTATTCTTCTTCCATCCTAAACTCATCAGTCTTGTATCAGAGCATTATGCAGTGCAAAATTTTTTTTTTTTTTTTTTTTGGTTGGTTTTTTTGTTCATTTTTTTGTACAGTTGTTAGACTTCTTGTTACATATCAATTTTGATTATACAAAATGGCTGTGTCCCTGCACCCACCTGGCAAGAGGAATAAAGGTTACCTGGTGTAGCAGATCCAGCCATTGTCAGCTCTGCTTTGCCTTGTCCTTTAAGCCCAAAGGCAATTCTCCACTCAGAGTCACAACTTTCAGAGATGTCTAAGAGCACTCAACACCCACACTAACCTCCCTAGACTGAAGGATAGGATCCTCTTCTCATCTAGGAACAGGTTTTGCTAAAATTTGGAGATACTTTAAAAACACAATCACAAAGTATGGTTGGAAAGGAAACTGAAGCTAGGTAACACTTGAACGTTCATATATATATGTAGTGCCTTCAGGCTTTTTGAAATTGAAAGAAATGGTGGCCCAACCTGCAGCTATAAATGGCTTTTTGTCTTGTTTCTGCCCAATTCACACAAGATACGTGCTTGATCCCACATGTCATCTCTAGGGAGGCTGGATTTACAGTCCTGGCTCTGAGGCTTCTTGCCTTCATTTCAAAATATTTCAGTTCAAGCTTTGCTCTGAGGTGGGCTGACAGCCCTCAAGGTCTGCAGGTGATCTGGCAGAAGTGTCTATCATCTCAGACCTATGTGTGAATATTTTGAACTTTACTTCAGCATGGAAATGTATCCCTGATATACAGTTTGCCCTGATATACAGCAGTAGCCTACTGGACTATTCAGTATTTAACAGCAGACAAAGGTGATCTTTCATACCTTTGCAGAGAAAATATAAAAGTAAGTGATTAGATTATTTTTGTCTCAGTTTATAGAGACTTTCAATACCCGTTTGTAATTTGTAAACATCTAAAATTTATTATTAAAAATTATTAATGCATCCCATTTTCTCCTGAGATTTTAATGTCTATTTTTAAAGTATTCTAAACAAGAAATCTTGTAAAACAGACACAGAAGTCAGATTTGAGAGTACTAACCCATAGCTGGAATTTTGCTTTAGGAAGAGACAATTCAGAAAACACTCATTACTAATACCATTTAACAATTTATTGACAAGTTTACCAGAAGTGAGGGTGAAGGACAGTTGTTACAGTTTATTTTTACAGAACTGTAGCTACTATTACAGAGGTACTAGGATATTAAGATGCCATGTAAATAAATGCTTTGGCATTTTTTTTCCCCTATATAATATTATAAAATTCATCTGAGAAGCTGATTCCTGGAAAGTGTTCAGAGAACCCAGAATTCTTGGGGAAGCATGTTGTTTTGCAATGATACCAGTTTACTAAATGTTATGGCAAGCCTCCAATATTTTTCAGAAGGTTCTTTTTTTGGTTTTTTTTGCTACTACAGGGACATTCATGCAAAGTGTTCTTCATCAAAAATCTTCAGTCATGTATTTTGCCTGTAACATTGCTATGCAAAAGTCAGAAGGAATATTTTGAAAGGCTCCAGCATTTCTTAAATTAAGACTGTCCATTACTTTCCAGACCAAGATCCTTACCCTGCATGGCTGTGTCAAGAGTATGTTTACCATATAGGACTGACAATTTAGGATTAGTTAATTATGTTTTGTTTCAGTTAAGTCTCCTTTTACTAAACAGTCTTTGTTTCTTAGTATGATTAACATTGTAGAAGATGTATTATTGGTAGTCATGAAGCACTCGGGATACAAGTGAGGCAGGCAGTGTAAACTGGATTATTGCCTCCTTGTGTTAGATCAAACTACATTTAGTTGACTAAACTCAAACATAATAAAGCAGTGCCCAACAGGTGGAAGTCAGGCCAAGTGATCCAGAAGGAATACAGAGACACTATCCAAATCTCTGTAAATCTAAGAAAAAAACATCCTTAATATCAGAGTGGTCAAATAGGTTGCCCAGCAAGTCTGAAGAGTCTCCATCTTTGCAGATACTAAAAAATACAACTGGACATGAACCTGAGCAACTGCTCTAGCTAACCCTGCTTTGAGCAGAAGGTTGGACAAGACCATCTACAGAGATGCCTGCTCAACTCACTGATTTTGTGTCATTAACAAAATGAATGTATGGGCTCAGACATTTGAAAGGGCTAAGAAAGATCTCGAGTACCTGAAAATCTGGACTTTTTTTCCAAGTAGGCGAACTAATAAAAAGCTGTTCTTTGTCCAGAGTTGCAGCTCAGAGCTGAATAATTCTACTTCAGCAGGTCTCTCACTTATTATTGATGGTCGTGGGCTTTCTTATTCAGACTAATATAGTAAAAGCACCAGCTCCTAGTAGCTTCCTTTGAGCATGCCACGAAAAAAGGCTTAATAGGAGCTACTTGAGTGTGATGTGAAGGATTGTTTTCAGCATTTCCTTCCTTAGCATAGCTAGCAATGAAGTAGAGAGCACGGTTTAGTCCCTGCAGTATACAAAGGACATCGATAAGCTATTGAAAAACTCAGCGAAGCACAACTGAAATTATAAAGGGATTACAGAACATCATGTGTGAGGAGCTATTACAGAGTCTGAAAATGAAGAGTTTTAAGAAGAGAGAAAAATGAGAGGAGAGCACTTTCTGGTCTCCACATTAATGCATAATAAATAAAAAATATGTGTACAATGATATCACATCATGAGCATTTTTCATTCTCTATGCACAAGATGCCAGGCAGTGAAGAATCTGGTTCATGTTAATTGTTTGTACCCTGGTGGTAAAGTACTTTAGAGTTTAATTGTAAATTAATCAATGAGGTTCTCTAGAAATTACTCTAAAAATCTAAGACAAGTAATAGAGAAAAAGTTTGTTCTCTGTAGAAAGTGTGTCATCCTATAGAATTCGATAGCAGGGATCTAATTCTCTATTAAATGCCAGATGATTGTTTCAAACAAACAAACTATTGAACGTTTGATATTTTCTGTTAAATTCTACAAAATTTTCCTTTAGAAAGATTCTTTAAAGCATAAAGCAAGAAGGCGGAATGATTGAAAATTACTTTAAGTGATGCTATCGATGTATTTTAACTAACATTTTCTAAAATTAGAATGCAGTCAAGACAATGTTGTTTTGAAAAAATGTAAATTGGTGAAATTGAAGTTTATATTCACCTCATTAAAGTTCTGCTTATCTAGATATAATTGTTATTTATTTTCCTAATTTAGAAAAAAAAAAAAAAAAAAGAAGGATTGGAAGTTTAATTTTTCCTATTCCATTTTTTATTTCTGGTGCTTTTGAAGAGGGTTTGATTTTTGCTTTTCTGTTTTTAGGTTTTTTGCTTGTTTTGTTCTTTTTTTTTTTTTACACAATATCAAACTCTGAGCTTTCCTCTTCTATAATCTTAATCTTATAGTTATTTTTAAAAATGTTATTTTCATATTTATTTTCTATATCATTTAAAGAAAAATAAAAACTACTGTTTCATTTCCATCTTTATTTGCAAATTGGTTAGCTACATGAATGATAACCAGTCTAAGAATAAGAACAGCACATAGAAATGGTTGTTTAGTACAAATCTTTCTCTGTAATTGCTGCTTCAGGAAAACTGGATTCTACCTTTCTACAAGAAATAATGTTTAGAGGTGTGGTTTCAGTCTTCCTAACTCCAGATTTGTCGGCAGAGCTGCATCCAGATATTGTCTGTTTGGATGAGTCACGAGGCACTATCCCACAATAAAAAATACCATTAAATTACTTGTTAACATGTTCCTAGCCCAATTTTGTCCTGCATTAGACACCATTCTCCTAAATCATTCCTAGACATATCCAGGCATTGAGGCTTGAATGGGGCAGGGATTGCTCACAAAAGCAGTTTGGATGCAGCCAACCTGTCCTAGAAGGCAAGAGATGAGATATTAACATGTAGATTCAAGCCAAGTTGTAGTGATTGTCTGAGGGATCAGTTAACAAGACATGGCACTTTTTTCTTTTTTCCCTTTTTTTTTTTTTTTTTTTTTTTTTGGTAATATAACCTGTTTGTAAAGACAGTTATTTGTATGTCAAAGTCACCAACACTAACTAGGAGTAGAACAGATGGTTGCCTAGAAGCGTGTCTACGGGTCTGCCCTTCCTACAAGCGTAGAGCATGTGTGCTCAGAGGGGAAAGGCAGCACCTTGGGTCAAAGCAAATGAGGGGATGAAACAACTGAACTGGGCCATCTTCTCTGCACTGTTTTCTCTTTCTTGACTTCAAGGAAAGCTGTTTCTTGTATTTCCTAACCTACTGGCAAAAAGCTAGAACAAAACCTGGAGATTTGTTGTACATAGTGGATCAGTTTGAATCTTTGAGTAAGGACCCAGTAAACTACACATGTCCCAGCCTGGACTCTGGGATAAAGACCCCACGCTGCAGGAGGGGAAAAGGTCCCAGAGGGGTAGGGCTCAGGTTATCACACTGCTGGGGGATGTCTCATAACCCTCACTCATGCTGTGGCAAGACCCCTGGGAATCCCACCTCTCATGCCATTGAGCCAAGCCTGTACAGCACAGATCATCCTACAGAGTGGTGTTACCAAGAAACCAGTACCACCCTTGGCAAAATTAGATCACCCTTGGAGGAGGTTGCAGAGATCAGAAAGAGGAAGAAAGAAAGTATAAATCAATTCTCTTCATCATTCCCATATTCCTCCCAGCCCCCAATTTCCACCAAAAGACCAGAAAGAGGATGATGCTTTGCAGTACTACTGAGTTACTGTCACACATTGAGCATTGCTGTATAAACCGATGGAAAGCCTAGAGTCAACCCCTACTTCAGTCACAACCGTGCTGAAGCTGTCCCATGCAGTTCGTGCCAAAACACAGTCCTTCACATTAATTAGTGTTGCACATGTAGAAACAGATACCTCCTCCCTGTCTTCCTCATGACAGGCAGGATGAGTAGCTATTGGATTACACTAAAACCCTACACCAAAAGTTTGCTTTGGGATCTTCTCTAGTGATCCTGTTTCTTTTCCTTCTCATGCGGTGAGACACTTTTGCAGTCAGTGTTTGACTTCCAGAAGGATGCTTAATTCTGTAACAATGAAAGACAACCATTCCCTGCCTGATTTTTTTTATTTTTGAACAGTTTAAATTCTTAGACTAAAATGCATTACAGAGTCATTGTGAATGATTTTCAGAGTACAAAATTTCCACGCTTGTTCTTGATCTCACACAATTTGCTCTCCACAAGATATCTCCTATGGAGTAGAGGTTCACAACCATATAGTGAGATGTACACACTAACTTAATTCACTGTACTGAGCACCTCAGAGCCATGGCTGCCGTAAAATAAACAACATCAATTAAATTATTTCCTCTTATGTCACACTGTAAACTTCATAAACATGTAAATTCAAAAATCTCCATAAACACTTTAGTATTATGAATCACTGCAGGGTATCACAGCTGGTTACCTGCAGAAATTGTGTCTGGAACCTAGTTCATCATTTACAGGCAGGCAGCAGATGTTAAAGGGAAAGTGTTTCATATAATCATCCTAAAAACAAAATAAAACAAGAGAAGCAGGAAGATACATAGCCAACACTAGATTTTTTTGCATGTGCTTGACACAATCTCAGGGATATGAATTTTGTTTGCAAATCTATACACATGGCTGGGAGAGATCATTATGAAATGTTTTTGTTCAAAGCAACGTTACTTTTAGGTTAGCTTCCAACAGTAACACAGAAATTGGACTTTCACATGTACCACAGTGACCAAAAAAAAAGATGCTACCTACACGTTTGCCTAGAACTAGCAATGTGTTAAATTAATGTTCTATGGTCACAATGATCATACATATCTATTTTTATCTGGGATTGTCACAGGAGCCTATGACATCTGGGAGCCTAAATCCAGCTGTGGAACAGTTGTGTTTTCCAGTTTCCTAGGCTCTATTTAGCATCCAGTTCCTACGCTTAAAAGAACCCCCATGGAAGATGATTTATAGTGTTATTTGACAAACACCTGAAGCTTTGACCCAGCAATGGCGAGACTTGTGTCCTGCTGTGATGGACTGCATTCCGGCTATTTGCCACTCTCAGGCCAGGTTGGAGTATTCTATATAACTGTCTTGTTAGCCAGGGCTCACTCTGTGGAAGCCTGTCAAAGCCTGTGTGGCCTGTCAAAGTCCCCCATATGCAATTTATATTTACTCAGAAGGAGGTGGTAGAAGGGCTTCTTTAACTGTGCGGCTCAACTACAGTGCTCCCTGAAAAAGAAATCCTCCTGGAGACTGCCTAAAGCCCTTCATGGGCTGCCGCAGTGAGGTACCACTGACTCCAGGCAAACAGGGGAATTCACTTTCTTGGGTTTGGGACCTGCTTCTGTTTCCTATTTCCATATGTATTTCCCTTCCGCCCATGAGTTCCTACTAAGCAACAAATCCATTTTGTTGTGAGATTCTTTTTAACAACTAAAGTGATGGATTTGCTCCACTAAGAAAAATCCTGAAAAATGAAATTATTGATAAAGATGTTTCATGGAGCAGTTGTAAAAACATACATGAGATGACTGTAAAAAAAAAAAAAAAAAAAAAGAATAAAATGAAAATATAACTCTCCAGTCATTTAAAAGAGAGATTTTAGAAAACAATCATATCTAGTAGGAGCAAATGGATACCAAAGGAAACAGGGGACTCAAATGTGAAAGCTTCATGTAACTGCTCTGCAACAGTAAAAATGTCAGACCGAAACTGCATTTGAACCTGACCTACTTTATACCACTAACAGCCAGAGGGGAATAAAAATTTTAAAAAAATAGGTCAGGTATTTATGAATTGAAAAAATAAGATACATGACAGGGGGTAAATTTCCACTATTTCTAAAATAAGAAATTCTGATTATATTCTTCATTATAAAAACATTATACATTACGATAAGTAAACCATGCTTGGAGGCTCTGATAGATAGTGGGGCATTTATTGATTCTAATATTTGCTGATTTTGGCTGACAAACTCCCAGGACAAGTGTTTACAGAGTGAAATTTCCCATTTATTGGCTAGTACTTTACCTTGGCATTTTTCCAGTGTGCCAGCAGCAACATTTTCTTCCACTCTGTTGACATGTGAAGGTTTGTCCACAAGAGAGATGGTTCTCACTTACCGATTCCCATACCTAGGAAATTTGCAATTCCAAGATGAAATAACATCAGCAGTACCTTGTAAACAAAGCTAAGGGTTTCAACTTCAGCTCTGGCACAGTGGAAAGTCTCAGTTAAGGACCAGTGTGCATGATGCTCAAATGAGTCTTTGGAGACTAATTCACAGAACTGGAGCCCATTGCCAACTCCTCTGTAGGTAGGGAAAAAAATCAGGGTATTACCCACAGATTATAGGCCAGACCTTCAGCATCTGTAAATGACAACTGTTACACTGCCACTGGACTATGCTGATTACACTTACATGTAGTTTTTTTCCCTGATCTTATCTAGTCCATTTATCTCTCATATATCTGCTTCATATAGCTTTATATATAATAAGTATAAAATTAATATTATTTTTGGCCACTGATATCTACTATATTATTCTAAAGTGCTTTTTTTTGTTGTTGACTTTTTTTTTTTTGAGGGAAGGGAAGGGAAGGGAAGGGAAGGGAAGGGAAGGGAAGGGCAGCTATCTTTTGTTTTAAAACAAAAAAAATTGATCTTTCCTGTGATGTGTGGGAGAAACTCCCCACCAGGATATACAGAATTTGCTTTTCTTTAACCCCCTTCTTAAACTCATTCATTCCCACAATGCCTGTAAAAAAATGGTAATCCCTAAAGATTTTCCATTTTTTCCCAATTTATGTAAGTTTTGTTATTTGATGATATTAATTTTCCCTTGCTAGCCATGCCTTATTTACAAAATTCCTGACAGTGCTTGAGCTATTGCTGTATGTCGCTCTCTGTTAGCATGTTGATTTGTTCTAAAAAATTTTGTATCTTTTGTTGCACTTGCTTATTTTTGGATCTGCTACCATCCTCTTTCTGTTGACATATAATTGCACAAATCTCTTTTTAAAGTGATCACCGTTTTGCTCTATAGAGCCTTCCTCATAGATGCTTCATAGATGTGTATTATATGTGTGTCCTGTTTTTAGCTGGAATGGAATAAATCTTCTTCCCCAGTAGGTGGTACAGTGCTGTGTTTTGGTTTAAGTGTGAGAGTAATGTTGATAACACACCGATGTTTCAGTTGTTGCTGAGCAGTGCTTATCCTAAGTTAAGGATTTTTCAGTGTCCCATGCTCTGCCAGCGAGCAGGTGCACAAGAAGCTGGGAGGGAGCATGGCCAGGAGAGCTGACCCGAACTAGCTGAAGGGATATTTCATACCATAGGATGTCATGCTCGGTGTATAAACTGGGGGGAATTGGCCAGGAGGGGACAATTGTTGCTTGGGCATCACTCAGCGGGTGGTGAGCAATGGCATTGTGCATCACTTGGGTTTTGATTCTCTCTCTTTTTGTTATATTTCTTTTCATTACAACTAGTGTTACTATTATATCTATTTATTATTATTACTGTTATTATTTTATTTTATTTTAGTCATTAAACTGTTCTTATCTCGACCCACAAGTTTTACTTTTCTTTCAGACCCTACTCCCTATCCCGCTGGGAGAGGGGAAAGTGAGTAAGTAGCTGCGTGGTGTTTAGTTGCTGGCTGAGGTTAAACCATGACAATGTGTTATAAGGGAAATATTTTTTTAAAAAGTATTGTATTAGTTTCCTCTATCTTTTCTATCACTTATTTAATGATATAATAACTTTTATGAACAGGGACCTGTTTTTCCTCCCAAAGAAAAATCACGATCATTCATCCTCCTTATGACCTCTATTTTTCCCAAGAAGGAATCAAAACACTTAAACCTTCTTATCTAAACGAATGGACATATATATCTCCCAATGAACAGAATACCTGTGAGGCATCTGAAACCATGGGCCACAGGATTTTGTCCCCAGAAAGGCAGGGACCTCAGAGCTGCCTGTGGCTTTTATTCTAAATCTGATCTTTGGTTTGTCATGTTCTCTTCCTCTTCCATTAGGATTTCCTTTTTCTTGCTGACATTTTGTCTGGGGATTCCATTACACTTAGCAGGCCACTCAGACACAGAGCTCCCTCACACGTGGCTATTTTACACATGGAGTTGGCATCTATAAAAAAATTCAGCTTTTCATTTGTGATTTCCCCCTTTTTCTTAAATATCTACTTGCCTTCTGTTCTATAGAAAGATCACCTTTCTGCTGAAATTTTATCTGTAACCTTACTTTTTTTTTTCCACATCATTACCTTACTGGCTTGCTGCACTGTCTAGTGCAGTCCACACAGTGGCAAAGCACCAAGTCTCTTCCCACTGTAGCTGTCTTTGCCATCTGGTGTGTTCACTTTTTATCATCTTTTCTTTCTGGACAGAGGTATTGGATAGTAAAATGATCCTAGCCTAAAAAAGCTTCCCAGAAATTTGTTTTGTGAATCATTAGCCAACTCCGGTGTAAGGTCTGAGATACAATTTCTGTACATTGACTTTAAAAACAGAATGTCATTTGGTGAAAAGAAAGCCCACCAAAAAACTAACAGATTTTAACATATATTTCTATATTTGGGTGTCCAGATTTTAACATATATTTCTATATTTTTGTGTCCAATATATACACTAATACATCATATACACACATATGTATATGTAAAGAGAATATGTCTATATGTGCACATGTTTGTATTTATACGTGCACCTGTGTTTGTAGCAATGATGTGTAACATTGGTAACCACTGGTCTCCATAGAGCACAAAAATATTTAAAACACAGTAGACATTTAAAGGACTTTAAAACAGTAAAACTTGAAGTAATATCAGATTTTCTATTGCCTGCAAACTAATGATGGAAACTCAGGTGGTATGAATTCTACTGTTCTCTCCAGAGGGTAGCAACCCTGATTTGTAGTACTACCAGTTTTCTGAAATGATTCTTCAAGAAAGGAGTAAGTCAAGGGCTGAACAAGCTATTGTTCATGAGTCGTTAGAGACTAGTACAAAACACAATGGGTTTGTACCACTTTCAGATTAACCTTCTCTTCTATTATTACTTTTTAATGGGGAGAGGTTGTATTTGAAATCTTGACCCTGTTGGTTCCCTCTCTAACTCCATTGTATTGCAAATGGTACTGAGTTGCAATGCCTTTGTCATCCATCAAAGACTTGGACCTTACCTACAGAAGAGTTTTCTAAAGGGTAGTCAAGTCAGTCAGGTTTTCTTTTTTGCCATGTTCAGAGCCTATCCTTTTCTGAGATTCCCATCCCTGGTTACCTTTGCTGTTGTCAGAGTGTAGCAATTCTGGGGACCAGAGGGCTGCAGTGGCTGGACAGAAGTGCATCTTAGTCCAAAACAAGCCTTTGCATGTGGCTGGTTGAACTGAGATCCTGCTGCCTGAGTTGGGTAGATTTGTGCAGGCTATAATGGTAGCTTAGAT
Organism: Athene cunicularia; assembly: GCF_003259725.1. Classification (NCBI taxonomy): domain Eukaryota; kingdom Metazoa; phylum Chordata; class Aves; order Strigiformes; family Strigidae; genus Athene; species Athene cunicularia. The sequence goes on from NW_020799095.1 coordinate 147,899,240, forward strand.
GCTAATTGAAATTTTGAACATCTATATACTCTGAAATTAAGGTTTGTTTCTTATGGAACTCATTTTGACTTCCAGTATAAACCAAGGATTCAGTTACCTGTTTCAGACATGTATCTAGGAGGTCTGGTTTTTATGGTTATTTATATAAACATTATTTTGATCTTTAGAAATTGCAGAGAACAAGCAGTTCCCTGTTTTTTCTCTAATATTTTCCCTAATATTGCTTTATTATAGAAAGTCAGTGACAGATAACCACCTTTCACATTTGTGAAGTGTTTTGAATATGGAAGCAGCATAAGTGCTACCCATCATTATTAAAAACTGTATAGTAATTAAAAGAACAGTGATAGCATTGCCCACAAGGTGAAAGTACTAAATAAATACTTATTTTACATGGTGCAAGTAATCTCACAAAAGCAAAAAGATTTAGCATAATTATGGGGACCCAATCAGCATCAAAATGAATGAGAATGTCTTTCTGTCTTTGTGCCTGGGCTACTTACAGGCATATTTCAATCTGATATAACCTTCCAGTTATTGACCCTATGTTCACTTTGTGGAGGGTGATTGGGATCTTAAACATGCAGCAGTCAGGATCTGAGTCACCTTCAAAGGAAATTTTTCTTAAAAAGTTCAGGTGTGTAAATTATGCCACTGAGTGTCTTTATCTTGAGAAGATGATGGTTTAGCACTTATCTTCTGCTTCAGACTGCTTAGAAACAGTAAAACAGAAACAGACACCCTGACCGCCATCCGTAAAATGCTCCATTTGCTAGATTAATTATTGCTATGCCTAATTTGTTTAGCCTGCTCTAAAGGAAATGAGAGATAACTCTCCTCTGCATGATATAGTCAAGACACATGTAAAATCTCATGTGAAGGTGTTTCATAAGCCCACAACTGCCTTTTCCTGGTACCTAGCCAGTCGGCTTGAAGTAGTTTACTCCTGTCTTGTAAAGCTGCTACCTAGATATCAAAAAAGACAAGACCTTGGGGCTAAACAGGAAGGAAAATAGAATGAATCCTGATTTACAACATGTTGGTTAGGCCATTCAGCTAAAAGGAAAAAAAGAACTAGATGTTGTTTAATTAGATAATAACTGGATAAATAGTACAGAAGTAATTTGGAGAATGACAGTCACATTTCTCAGTGGACTCCTAAGTATGGCACAGATGCCTGCACTCTGAAAGGGAAAAGTGGATGTGATTTCCTAGAGGTAGATATGATCACACCAAAGACAGGTGTCTTCGGAATTTCTCCTGCTGGTAAACTGATTTTTTTGGGCTGGTATGAATAACGAATTGGGAACTCTTCCCTCTGCATGAGGAACACACACACTTAACCCGTCATTATGAATTCCTGTAAACCTTGGCACCCCCATCTCACAATTTGAGACATTGTGTACCGCAATGCCTAGGTGCCTTTGGTGAAGGCTTACTATCAGTCCTCTTCAGTCTCCTGATTCTCTATGGCAGAGAAACAATTGGGCACCTAAATTGTTCCACAGATCTCTGTCCTTGTCCTATATTCCTACATTCCTATTTGAGCAGATTTTTAAACTGAATATATTATCTTGATGACCTAGAGTGATTTTCTCTAATTTGAGAAATCTAATCAAGAACCAGAAATTAGCTAGAAGTTAGTGAAAATTTAGAAAACCAGTTGTAAGGGTTTATCACAAAACCATGGAGGCAGAAAGGAGAAACAGACATTAGTACTTAGGTTGGTTGACAACTAATCATCAGGAGTTAGAATGAGAAATAGACTAGATTTTAAAACATACCCCATTTCACTGCCAGGAAAGTACTCCCTCTTCAGTTCTAGTATTCAGGAAAAAGCCCAACTACTAACCACTGTTTTCTGCAAGACAAGTTTTGTTCTAACTGTTAGTATATTATCTTACATTCACATAATCTGTTATTTTAATTGTGCAACATCCCCCAAGCCTCAGCAAGAGCAGGCACTTTATCAATAAAATTATAATTATAGAAACTTAATGAGGCCAGCAAGGAAACACATAGAATCCCGATCCACTGACCAGAAAAGCACAGATAATTTAGTGCAGCTCAGTCCATTTCTGGACTGCAATCTGATAACCCCACATTCCATAAATCACCCCATGGCAGCCCAGGAACTTCGTTCCTAACTGCTGACACACTGACTTCAACATCAGTTGTTATTTGAGGGGAAAATAGATTTCTATTGGTCTTTATATCCTTCCCTTCCCTTCCCTTCCCTTCCCTTCCCTTCCCTTCCCTTCCCTTCCCTTCCCCAGCACCAACCCATGTTTCTGCCACTAGAACATTCCCACTTGTATCTGAATCCCGACAGACGTTAAGTACCACCTTCCCTTGAAATCCCAACCTGCATTATTAAAAGTACATGCTTCCGTCTCCGTATAGTCTGCTCAGTGAACAAGCTGAGCTCTTAGAGTGTCTCATCTATTCCCCTCACTTGCACAATAGTGACCCACAAAAATACCCATATTACAAGGTGTGTCTACGAGCAGGGACTCACCTCTGGGGCCAGACAAGGCATCTGTGAGAACCCGAGGGCCTCCACAGCTCACACTAACACTGCAATCTCTGAATCAGTGTCCGAGTCTCACAGAGCACATGAATAAAGCACTGAGGGCAACAGATGCTGCATTGCTCTACGGCCACATTTGTTTCCTACCTAAGAGCCAGAGCAATGCCAAAGTGCTGGAGCTTTACTAGCAAGCTGAGGTTCACGATTCAGCCATCTTCTCAGACATGTCACTGCTCCAACCAGATGTGGCCTCTTTTTATAGAATATTCTCAGTAGCCGTGAAACAGGCCTGATCCCTGCTACCAGTGCAAAGGACAATGCTTGGAGGTTTACGTTAAAAGAGTTTTCTTGCTCGTACAGGCTCCCTTCCCCAGCAATACAAAGGGCGCTGCAAAACAGCCGTGATGAAGGCCTCTGTCAAAACCGCTGCAAAGGCATCAGCTTCAGCAGCCCTTAGTTACAGGGAGGCAACCTGTGAGAAAAGCCCACAAGACGTTCTGTTCTCGTGCTTCTGCCCTTCCCAGGTATCACACCACTGCTATTAAAGGGAGAGGAAAAAAAAAACAAACAACAAAACCAAAAAAAACCCCAACAAAACCAAACAAAAAAACCCCCACCCAATTTAAGCAGCCTTAACACATTTTTTCAGACACCTCTTAATGGCATCTTCAGCAATTACATTTTACTGAAAGCGATAGATAAGCTGACACAGTTTCCAATATGCCCCTTCATTTTCTTTTTCCCTTGTGCTGGCAAGTTTTGACAAGTCACAGCTGTTGGTCGAGGATACTGAAAAGGAAGAAGGAGATAATATGCAAATTTACACAGCAGTACTGAACAATGAAACGAAGCACATTTCATTTACATTTTAAAACAAAGTACATTTTTAGGAGCTGGTTACATTTATGTCGGTCTGTTTGTTTGCTTTCTCTGGTTTTGAGCTTCCCTAATACAGAGTATTTTGTTGTGGTTGAGTTCGGTATTTTCATCCCATGACTCTTAAGGTATAAAACAATTAAATCTTCACTTCCAGATAGCTCTCCCTAAATATCTTAGCATGTAAAACTTTCCATTTTGAAATTTACAATTATAATTGTGAGCTCACTGCAGACCTCCAGGGAAGGATTTATACTGAATATGAAATAGCTGTGATCAGTTTGGTTTGGTTTTTTGTTTGTTTGTTTGTTTGTTTGTTTTTTCTTTTTTTCCTAAATAGCTGAATATGGAAGAACATTTCTGAAATAACTTGGACTTAAAGAGATATTTTTCCACTAGATCTGGTATCCATAGGCCAGAAGAAACCAAATTTTTTTTTTCCTATAAATTTTTTACATTTATACTTCAGAAATTAAAGAAAGGTTTTTTAATATTCAGACTCCCACTTAAAGTGAGGCAAGAAGGTCACTGTCCTGATTACATCTTCATTACATAGTTTGTTGACTTCTGTACAATGTCAGTGAATAAATCTGAGATCCCAGCTCTGAGAACCAACTCATCAATGACTTAACTTTAAAAATATCCATAAAAGCTACTGACTGCAAAATACCATTGAGGTCATCATTCATTTTGGCCAATTTCTTCGGGAGACCCATGTGGAAATAGGAACAGTCATAGTCAAACAGTGGCCGATGCTTTTCTAAAATGCAAGATATGTGCCATATTTCATGGAATTTATATCATTTATTCTAAAGTTTACTTGAATAACTTTTAAGATATACTCACCTTTTTCTTCTTTTAGCATGGTTACAGCAGATATCTGTTGTTTGCCTGAGATATTTTTAGTGTTTTAAATTAAAGTCATTTATTATATAATTAGTTAATAAGTTCTGAACTGCCTAGCTATTTTAGTAAATAGACAGACAACTAGAACTAGAAGCCCATAAGTTCAAAGGCATTTGAACTTGCACTGTTGAGTGGTCTCAGTCACCTGCTGACATTTCTCAATAAAAAAGATTTTATATCGTGGTGTAGATAAGTACAAAAAAAAACACAGACCACAATTTGAATCTGTCACAGTTTGGACATGATATTTTACTTTTTTAAAAAATTATTTTATTTATTTTATTTTATCTAATTTCATTTCATTTCCTCATTTATGCTTTGTTTCAAAGCTAACAAGTATAAGCTTTGAAAAACAAATCAATGCAACCCATGGTTTTAAGAGTGATATTACTCAAGAAACAGGAAAAGAAAAAATATGTGAGTCATAAAGTTAAGAACTCCAACATCCACTTACCTTTGGAAAATATAACTATTTCTTAATAAGGAATGCTATCTTGTGGGAAATGGATTTCTAACTTACAGGACAAAAGGTTGAGATTATAAAACACAATCCATAACACATATAAAAATACATTTTTCTTCCTACATATTTCTCTCTTAATAGATCTATATTTATATTTCTATGTATAGAAAGATATAATTTATATTTCTACCCTTCTAGACCAGGCTAGTTTATCACTAGACTGAATATAACATCTTCTGAACTTCTTAATTACTTTTCAAATATTTGTATATCCTTTTTACTTTTCTTTACTTAATATTTTACTTCTTGGGGTTTTTTTTTTAAATAATCCCTACTGTTTCTGATAACCTTACCATTTATTATATTTTCCTTCATCAGAAAGGAGATTGTTTATATTACAATTAAGATGTAAAAGAATGCCAGGGAGTGGATAGTAATGAGGAGCAATACTCAAAAAAATTTTTTTTTTTTTTTTTTTTTTTTTTTTCTTATATAAGATTAAAATTGGAGCACTTTTCTCAAGAGACACCAACCAAGGTCCTTCCCATCCTTTTAAATATTCACCAAAATACTGTTGTTGCAAAGCACTGCATTTTCTCCATCCATATCCTTTACATCACTTCTTATAGCAGGAAAAGGTAAGCAATATGTTCTTATCCTAAGAACAAAAATATTTTGAAAATACTTTTCTGAAGCTGTTCTACATTTTAAAAAAATATTTCATGTCTAAAAAAATATGAAAGACAATTCACAGAACTGCCTAGAAGAGGTGTTTCAAAAAAGAAAAGCAAAACCCACACAATTGAGAGATCCATGTTCAAATCTTGCTTATTTCTGAAAGACTTTGAACCCACATTAACCAGTTCCCCAGAGTGTGCTCTAATCTTGTGTGGTATTCTCAGTATCTCCTTCTGTCTTTATTCCATATTCAACTCTATTAAATATTCACTAGATCAAGTACTGCAACACAAATATGCCCTTTGGGTGTACTATTGGCCAGGGTACACAGTCATTCCTTGTATTATTGACTTTCTGCCTATCTACCTCATATGTTGGCTAAGCATGCCAACTGCCAGGCATAAATGAAGATATTTTGGCATCCACCATTTTGGGAATCTATTTGGATTTTTTTTTGGCTTCTATTTCAGGAATGTCAATATCCTTTGAAAATTTCTAAGTGAATTGTTTTCAGCATTTCCAAAAATATTTTCTTTTGTAGTTATCTAGAATTATTCAGTAAGTTTAAACTAAATTCAGGAATCTGTCAAATGACTTTTTTTTTTTTTTTTTTTT
>NW_020799095.1:147905357-147999347 GCF_003259725.1 Athene cunicularia
AAAAAAAAAAAAAAAAAAAAAAAAAAGTTAGAAATAAAACTGAATGAATGGCTCTAAGAGCTACAAAACTGTTAAAAAATAAAATAAATTTGAAGCGGTTTACAAGCAAACTGGTTAACATGGAAAATTATGTAATAACATCCCAAAAGGAGATTAAGCTTTTATAGACCAAAGACTTAAATAAAAAAATTTCCTCACTCCATCACAAGCAACAAATAAATTTATTTCATTTTAGCACAACACTTATTGTCAATTTATGGCAGAATAAAGATAATTCCATAAACAAGAAATATCTCAGTGATATTATATATTAATTTGGAGGCACAGGGTCTAATTTGTTTATTTTTAAAACAAAACGGCAATATTAGTTTACCTTAGATACGTGATCATGGATAGTAGAACAGATGAGAAATTCCAATTTTTGCAGTTGGTAACTCCAAGTGAAAAAACCTACAAACATTAAAATGGTTTATTCGGAATCAAACAATTTACTTGGAAACAGCTCAAGAGCTTCTTATTTGTCTGTAACCCATTTGTCATGTTCCTCTCTATCAGGTTCTCTCAATGGACTTCAGTTTTCCCTCTTTCTGCATCAATTTCTGACCATGGTTCATGACGGGATATGTTTGCTGCTTGGGAACTCCAAACAGACACATGGATCCATTAGGTGCTTAAAGTGTAACACTTGGCAAACACTGCCTGTACAGTGTAGGTTGAAAAGCAGCAAGTTTAATTTTGGAATTATATATAAATATTTTTAGAGGAGAACCTACAGAAAGCAGATTTTACCTGAAAACATTTTACCTGTTTTGTTTCAATCAAAATTCTGACCCTGTTCTAATGGTTTATGTGTCACAAGCCTCTAGTAACAGCATAAGAGATTTTTGTTCTCTGATAAAGGCAGATGTTGAACCATACTGTCATTAGTGCACAGCTCACACGTCACCACTTGGGGCAGGTCCCAGAATCAGGTGGTTAAGTAACCTGAAGAATCTATCTCAACCACCTTTATAATGTCACAGCTGACCTTTATAATGCAATTCTCTTGTGCTGCTCTAGGGCAAGAGGATTCAGGAGTGATGGAGTGAACTTGTTCCTGGAAAGGAGTAAGGGTAGGAAAAGTAGTGTTGCTTTAATATTTGTCTTTGTTTCCCACTACACAAATCTACTTTAACTGGCAATAAATTAAATTATTTTTCCCCAAGTTGAGTCTGTTTTGCCTGTGACAGTAACTAGTAAGTGATTTCCTTGTCTTTATCTCAACCCTCAAACTTTTCATTCATTCCACTTGAGGAGGGGGACTGAGAGGCCACCTGGCTGGGTGTTTGGCCCTTAGCCAAGGTTAACCCACCAGAGCTCTTCATGATCTATTTTCTTCACATTCCTCCATCTGTATATCTGATCACACTCCAATGATGTCAATAACTGTTCAGGCATAAGACTGTATGTCAAACTGAGTATAAAAAGGTATATTTCTCATGTGTAGGTGAAAACAAAGAATTAAAACTTCCTGTTCTCAGCATGACAGACTTTTTATGTGCTTAACTAGTATAGTGGGAAGTACTTAAAACCCAATAAGTTTACTGTTTTACACAATAAAGCTATTTTGGACCTCCTCCTGAAAGTTATCTTGGGAATCAACAATTTAAATATTTTCTAACTTGGGGATGTTACTGTCATAGTCCACAAAGGTCCTGCTGAAATCTGGATTCTCTTAAAATCTTAACTGCCTCTTGCATTTAGAATGGCTCATCCAGTACTTCAGAGAACTGTGTCATCATACCAACGAGATCTGTATTTTTCAGTTACAGAGCTAACTAGATTGACCACAACCCAAAAGTTATTTTCATTAACTGTCTTCCATTGGCATATATACTTAGTCTGGAAGTGCCAGCCCCATACACAGACATGCAAGAAGTTTCAAAGTATTTGGTAGTTCTGAAAGCAGTCTTGAGAACCATCGAACAAAGGTAAAACATCAGCATAACCAATGAATTTTTCCTTTAACAGAGATGATACTTACACTGTTGAGTTGAAGACACAAGCAGGATAGATTTGAGAAGGCGCACAGGTTTGTTGGTAGGATAAACCATGTCTCTCAGAGGCATTGGTGTAACATCAAATTGTGCAAAAAAAAAAAAAAGAATATGGATTTTAAAAGGTTCTTATTTACTGCATGCTACACCAGCAGACTATCTAATGTCAACAGAAAGAGTGCCTGAATGGATGTTGCAAAGCTGCCTTTAGGCTGTAGAAATTGCATTAGTCAGACAGCAAACCAGGAGGGATCCTTGGAAGCTGGGCCACAGACCCTAAAATATGCTATAAAAGGTGTAGTAGCTCAGAAAAGGGCTTTCTGAATTGCATGAAAGCTGTGGAAGTGGGACACAAAACATGTGCTGACTACAGAACCAGGGCTACGGTGAGGAGCAACTGTCGGTGTCAGTGGACACGTAAAATTGCCTGAAGCTGTACAAAGCAATGTGATGAGTAACGAGCCATGGCTGCACACAGGTATGCACAGCAGAGATGCCAGGAGTGTTGTTTATCGAGGGTACCTCGCTTTAACAGCAGCTCTATTTTTATTCAAATATTACTCAGATCCCTTACGAGCACTACTCACACTCCAGAGTGTCCCGGCATGGCCTCAGGAAAACATGATGGGCGGTTTCGATCATCGAGTCTTGGAATGAAAACCAAAGATACGTCGAAACACAACCTGAGGACTTCTATGTTCATAAGGGACCTATCTGTGCAAAGCTGACTGCCAAGACAGTCAGCTCGTCAGTGGTGAGAGGAGAAGGTGAGGTGATTTAAGAGAATCACATCATTCTGAGAAGCACAATGAACTGGAAAGGACAGGTACAACTTGCTACAGGATTGCCAGTTTGCAGAACTTCTCGAAATTAAAATGGCTGGGGAAAACAAGAGTAAAAGGAGTAAGGGGGTATCCTCGGGGGCTTTCACCTTTCATACAGTCACAGTTTGATGGAAAACATATCAGCTGAAAGTGTATCTTTGGAACCCTTTTTTTTGTTGGTTTTTTTTTTGTTTTTTTTTTTTTTTTTTTTTGCTGTTCCAGACTCTTGAAGTTCTGGAACAATTTGGAACAAGAGACTGTGATTCTATGTAAGAAAAAGAAAATCTTATTGGTTGTGTTTTGATTTTCAGACCAGACTACAGTACAGTTCTGTCTTATATTTTCTTAATTTCTAAGTTCTTTCTCCTTCATTTTCAGGGTAAACTGTCACAGTAGCTTAGCTCTGGCACAAGCTGTTGCAGTAGACATTTTAAATGTATAGTTCCCAATTTATTCCATCTCTGGGCTGAAGAAAACCTCCAAGGGACCACTAGGTCAGCCCAGCAGTTTAGCTAAATTGTTAGTAAGGAGACAGTCTGACGCCACAGGCCTTGATCACAGAGTGCTTGGGCTGGCAGAATAACTTGCTTTGCTCCTGAGCTGTGTGGAGGGAGGGAAATACTGTCGTCATTAAAAGGTCCCTTCCCATTATGCAAGCATTGATGTAGTGCCACTCAGTCATATCCTGTGTGACTGGAGAGAGTTGGAAGAGCTGGCACCAGTTTATCTGCTCTTAAGAAAAGGAAGAAATGCAAAAGATTTTAAAGAAGCGTTAGCTATTTGGTACATATGAGGTAGTTTGCTGGAAACAATCTCAAACAAGTGTAAACATAAGAGTTGTAATTATTTGCATACCCTAGCTTAAGGTATGTGCATGACAGACAAGTTAGAGGTGATTCACAACTAGGAGGAAAATAATTCAGCTATTAGGTTACATGTTTACAGAAGGTAAATCCTTAACAAGACTCACTCTACAGGGAAGGATAGACTCTTGGACAGTTTAATCACTCCCTGGATGCTTCTGAGGCATGGACAAGGCACAATGGGGCAGGCAGCAGTATGCCTAATGAGAAGGACAATGCAGAATGTTCTCTGAGAAGGTCAGCCTAGGTCAATGAAAGATCCTCTGGCCTTCATTTCTAGGAAATTCTAGCTCATGTGCCCACTGTTTAATCCCCTAAAACTTTCTGTACACTATCTGTAAAACCACACTCAAGGTCAGACATACTGACTGCATTGTTTACTCGCAGAAGTCTGCTCATAACAATCTTACAGCCTTGGAGCAGGCACATCGAAGCTAAGAAAAATGTCTAGCGGTACCCAGTGCTCTAGGGTATGTGAGTGTGCACCTCTCTGCCAACATCAGCGAGCTATGGAATTTTTCTTCTGACACATCTCCTGTCAGGTAGCACATCCAGATTATTTGCTAATGGCATTCCAGTTGGCTCAAACATATTTCTGGTATACTTCGAAATTCTTCCCTTAGACCTTTGAAACATATATTAAGGTTGAATTTTAAGTTCTATTCTACCTTAAGTGGAGTTTCCATCTATTTCTGGGTTTGTTTTTTTTGTTGTTGTTGCAGTTGTTGTTTGGGTGTTTGTTTGCAGGGGTTGTTGGGTTTTTGTGGGGTTTTGTTTGGTTTGGGTTTTGGGAGGGGTTTTTGTTTTTTTGGGGGGAGTTTTCTGTGGGTTTTTTTTCTTTTTCTCCACAAGCATATTATTATTCTTGACCTGCTTTCATAAAAATGTAGTTTATTATGTGAATTTACTGTCTCTCTTTGTCAGTCCTATTTGACCTGAAAACTGTGGGATACACTGGTTACTTTCAAGAGCATTGAAGAGATGCGTATAAACCACAAAAATACTAAGGTGTTGTGGTTTTGGTTTTTGTTTTGTTTTGGTTTGTTTTTTTTTTTAGAATTGGTGGTTTAGTAAGGCAGAGATCTTATTGTGGGCCCAACTGAGAAAACTGGGGAGACAATTCAGTTCTTATTCAGTCTCTTATTCTGCCCAAGGGATGAGAGTGTTGCCAGCTAGTCACATATAGACACTAAATATATGGTTAGCTCTGAATAGCTCACAGTCTTGCTACCAGTGAGACAGCTGGCAGATCAAAACCACATATATAAAGGATGTGCAAGGAATTGACAGACTTCCTCCAGACATCAAAACCTTTCACTTTTCAGCAAGTGATTTCCAGCACCCAGTTGGGATAATGAATTTGTGACACAGTTGAAGAACTCAATTAATTTCATTCATGACTTTAGCAGAAATATTTCAGTCCTTAATGCCCTGAACCAGTTTTAAACTTGCAACAGATGGCCCCATCCACCAATGCATTTAAACTTCCATCAACTGTTGTTTTAAAATTTATCACAATTTTCTGGAAGCAAATAGAAAACAAAACAATAACAAAGCAAGCATCAAAAAGTCTCATGAGGTTGGAGAGTGTTAGATAACCGCCCTTAGACTCTTTTCTTGGTTTTATTAAGATTGCATGAACTGTGGATTTAATCAGCAGCTGACATCGATGACTCATTCGCACAGGTTCTGTGTTTTACCAGTGGTTTGCATGCAATCACAGAAATAATGAGGCAACACAGCCAGAAGTCTTCTGAATCTTTCATGTGTTATCATTAAACTGATGTCACATCAAATTTAGTTCCACACATCTGTGGATTAACTGTATTCACAACATTTTATGAACAATAGACTCCCTTAAAACAAGGCATGCAGACTGATGCCAGGTTGCCAACTGATCTTGCATCTGTTTCCTAGGAAATGAAAGTGCAGGAGGAAAAAGTCATGTCTTATACAGTGCTTTTTATTATTCCCCAGGTTTTCAAAAGCTCTGTTGCTTGAGCCATCATTAGATCTCACAGACAAGCTCAGGAGTAAGGCAACTTAACCTTCCTACAAAAAATTTGTTCATTTCACCACAAACACATCTGTGCACCAAGGAAAACTCATCAGAGTGACATAAGACTTTGTTCCCTTATTTTCTTCAGTTAGGTGAAGGAATTGGTTTTTTTTTTTTTTTTTTTTTTTTTTTTTTAATAAGCAGTAATGTTAAACATCATTTTCATGTCACAACCAAGATCAGAGTCCTGTTGTAATAGTGCAAGGTCATGAAACAACAAATAAAAAAGAATAGTCTTTATCCCAGAACACTTGCATCAGCTTGACAAGACTGAAAACAAACATCTGTAAAAATAAATCCCTCATCATTCTCCCAGTTTATTACTGCTGGAATACAGGCTTAAATTCTAAGGCAAGAATATTGTTAAGAACTGGGCATCACTGATACCAGATTTTCAGAAAAGCTCACTTATTTCAAGAGTGGTCATATTCTAAGTGTCATAGTCTATTTTGTTAAAGAATTGTTATGGGGACATCTTTCTTTTGAAAGATGATTCTGGACACATAGGTCATTTATGCATGGTCCAGTGCCTCTGTCCTTAGTACCATGACTACATACGGGCTAAGCTGGTGTTCTGCCTAAGTCAAAATGCTTCTCAAACATGTAGCCTTACTCAGCCAGAGACCTGCCTTAATTTATCTGTCAGTATGGTTGCATTTATGCTTGGCTAAAACTGTGAAAATCTGATTACCTAAATTAGAGTAGCATTTTGTGAGGGATTAATCTCCCACAAGTCCACAGGTTCACAATGTCAAAACCTAGTCTGAGAAAGCTCCCCAAGTTCCTGCTGTACCTAATGGGGAGCTAGTAAACAGAGGGAATGCAGCTCCATCTGATCTGGGAGTGTTTCCATTAATATAGACTGAATCACGTCACAAACTTCATTGACAATATTTACCAGGCTTCCATGGACTACTAAGGGGAAAAAAAGCCTATGACCATTTTAATGTAGACACCTACACTGTAGACCCATACATTTAGTTGGGAAGTTCTTAGCCTTTATGCCTGAAGTTTTATTCAAAGATGATGTTTTATGCATTCAATTACAGGCTTCATACATTCAGTGAAGCCATTTTCATAACTGCAATTCATCTACATCTGGTGGATGATGCGGCAGTTGGAGGCTGACCAGGGCACAACGATCATGAACTAATAGAGTTCTCTATTCTTAAAGAGACCGGGAGAGGCCTAAGCAGAACAGACATCCTGGACTTCGGAAGGGCTGACTTTGTCTTGTTTAGGCTCCTGCTTGAAAGGATCCTTTGGCAGATGATCCTGAAGGGTCCAGGGGCCCAGGAAGGCTGGGCTCTCTGTAAGAAGGAAGTGTTAATGGCTCAGGAGCAGGCAGTCCCCAGGTGCTCTAAGAGAAGCCGGCAACAGAGAAGACCGCCCTGGCTGGACAGGGAGCTTTGGCTGCAACTCAGGGAGAAAAGGAGAGTTTACAGCCTTTGGAAGAAGGGGCTAGCCATCCACAGTGACTACAGAGAGGCTGTGAGGCTGTGCAGGGTGGAAATAGGGAAGTCTAGAGCCCAGCTGGAAATTAATCTGGCTTCAGCATTCAAGGACAACACGAAATGTTTGTATATCAGTAGCAATAGAAAGACCAGGAAGAGTCTCCATCCCCTGATAAACGCAGGAGGAAACATGGTCACAAGTGATGAGGAGAAGGCTGAGGTGCTTAATGCCTTATTTGCCTCAGTCTTTAATAACAAGACCAGTTGTACTGAGGGAATCCAGCCTCCACAGCCAGAAGACAGAGACTGGGAGAACGACCCCCCTGCAATCCAGGAGGAGACAGTCAGTGACCTGCTGCATCACACAGACACACACCAGTCTATGGGACCAAATGGGATACACCCGAGGGTGCTGGAGGAGCTGGCTGGGTGCTGGGCAGGCCACTTTCCATCATTTTCCAGCAGTCCTGGCTGACCAGGGAGGTCCCGACTGATTGGAAATTGGCCAGTGTGACATCCATATATGAGAAGGGTCAGTAGGATGACCTGGGAAATTACAGGCCTGTCAGCTTGACTTCGGTGCCCAGGACTTTGGTTAACCTTTTTCAGTGTGTCTGTAGTTGCTTTGCAATCCACAAAGTAATAAGTGAATATTAGCAAGTTTAAAATGTTCCCCAAAAATACATATGGAGGAAATGTCATAAATCTCAAAACACCTATCGTAATTGAAAATAAGAGTACTGGGAAAAGAACAGTTTCAGGCTCACCTATTGGAATTGTATAGGGGGTTTTTATGGTCAAACTGATTCACTGCTAGCCCTAGCAGGGGAAAAGGAAGTTTTCAACCCAAGGCTCAGAAAAGCAAAGTATTGGCTTCAGTAGTTTATGTAAAAATGCCTTAGAGCTTAAAAATTAAATTCAAATTATATGTTTGCTATATAAACACTTTTGACCCACACGCATATGGGGATCCACATCAGCCGTGCTAGTACAAGTAAGAAAAATACCACAAGAGCAGCAGGGTGGATCCAGGTTTCTTTTACTATTTTTTTTCTTTTAATTTGTGAGTTTCAGATGTAAATGTGTGTTCTTTTATTTGCTTTTTCTTCTGCTGTTTTCCATAAAGTGTCTTTAAAGTGATTGGAAAGCTCTTAATTAATACTCTTCTGCAAGATGTAGAGATATTATCATATCACCTTATCATATTATCACATTATCATATAACCATATTCTGCCTGGTATTAGGGCAAAACAGAACAGAATAATCTGTTCTGCTGTCAATCTGTTGTCAACATTTTATACACCATCGTTTTCATGAGTTATTAGGAAAGAGTCCCGGTGTCTTTGAACCCAAGAGCCAGTTCCCTCTCTCTTCCATGGTCCTCCAGAGGCACAGCTTGCTTTGGAGAAGTGCTAAATGCACTGGCAGCATTGCTTTCCTTTTAGGCAGAATGCCTTGAAAGCAGAATTGTCATTAATGTGAAATTGCTTCGGCCAGCACTTAAGCTCAATAGGACAATATTTAAAACATTAACTACAGACTTCCAGCTGAGCTCTTCAGCTCTTCTTTTCTGTCACATTACACAATACAACTGCTTTATGTTGACTATCTGCCCTTTCTTCCTCTTTCTTCAGCTTATCTCAATAAGACCTGTCTCAGAGTCAGTGAAAGGAAGAAAGAGAAGCTGAATATATCTGACAGCTATTTCTATCAGATAAACTAAAGTTCAAATGAGTGGAACTCTTGCCTTTCAAAGGCCTTCAGTCCCCCAGTGTTTTCTCATGCAATATAGCCCTCTCTGAAAACCAGGAATTGCTGTCACTTTCTTTGTGCAGTGTAATGTGGGACCGATCCACCTTTGATTTGCCAATTTAGCTACAGGATAAGTATTGCAGCTCTGGGCAAGAAGAGTATGGTGTCACTCAAATGAAAGTATAATGTTATTGACTTCTTTTCTAAGTGTCCATCAAAACAAGTTTTAAGGTTATTTAGAGGTATCATCCTCCAGTCCTTTCTAGGTCAGGTTGTTCTCTGTTCTTATAGTGCCAAATAAATGGCCACACAGAAGGTTTTCTATTTGACAGGATTCACCTCAATGATCTTTCCGATTAAGGTGAGTATATTGATTAGAGCTGTTTTGGGATAAAATATTACCCTTCAATAGAACCATTTTCTAGGCTATTCAGCCAACAAGAAAGCATACAGAACAAGGCAACATGGTATTTTCATCAGTAATTGGCTTGGCTGTTGCAGACAAGGAAGGTCTTTGAACAAACCTCTAGGAGGTCCGTGATGTTTCAGAAGAGATACATTCTGGATATGTTCAAATGTCTCCCTTTCCCTGGAGATGAAGTTTTTTGTGCACATCTAAATTGACCAGCAGGATCTTTTAGTCCTAGCTTTACTATTTCTGTTTTTTAAGAAGGGATGGCCCAGGGTCTCTTGCTGTTAAAACTTCATTAAAGCAGAGCTCTGCCCTGTTAAAGATTAATTGTACATTGAGGCTGATGGAACCTCAAGAACAAAAGTTATAGTTTTCTTAAATGACTCTGGCTACTAAAGTGAATAGTTATAAACTTTATTAGTGTGATTATGACCTATTAAAGTCACATTAACTATTTTAAGTGCCAGGGGTTGCCACGGCAATGTCTGATAGATTAAGCTGAAGGCTCATTCACTGCTCTTTAAGCTTCACTAATAGATTTTTACAAAACAATTTATATCTGTTCTGTAATTAGTGAACTCCATAATGGAGGTATTATCAATATTGCCAATAGGCAAGGCTATACTCCGATTTTACAAGCTTCTCTACCTATCCCAAAAGACCCTGTCTTCCTTTTGTCTTTCAATTTGTAACTCAAAATATGGGGTGTCAGTCTGGGGTATGATGAAGGATGCTCAGCAAGCTGATTTACTGGACAGAGGGAAACCTTTCAAGAGATCAATGTCCTGGTACAGGATAGGCTCAGAATCACAAAACTCTACAGGACATTCATGTACTTCATGGTCCAGTGATAACACTGTATTCAGGAGCAAAACTCTGTATCGTTGGTGAGACCTCTTTGAAAAGCTTAGGATTATTAGAAAGAGGCATTTAGGTCTAGTTATAACAGAGTCTCATCCACTGTGAACAGGTACGGGAGGTCCCTTACACAACCTGCAAATTACCACAAAGACCCTCTCTTTCTTCCATGAACACAGACATAACACATCACTGATTTCTCTTTAGATTCAGGACTGGACTTTCTAATAGAAAAAATAGCAAAAACCTCAAAGTCATCTTCTTTTATTTATCAGCTTTTACTAGAAGACACTTGAACAACGCTTTTAAAAGTATTAGTGTGGCTCTTCATTTTTAAAATAAATAATAAAATGGTTTAGGACATTTTAAAATGATCTGAACAGAACTGTTCAGAAAACTAAGTGTTTAATACCTAATCTAGTTGAATCATGGCCATCAGAGGAAGCACTCATCTATTTTTCATCAGATATTTTTATTATACATTGCCAGTATGGTAAGCAAAACCATTCACATAAAATGGCCATTTTAAATGTTCTCCCTATTAAGGACAATTTTAGAATGGCTGAAATATATATTTTTTAAACAAAAATTTCTGGGTTGTAGTCTGATTCTTTTTTAAACTTTAAATTTTATGTTGCTAGTAGAAAAAAGTTAAACATGAAATGTCTCTAAAATGATAAGTCCTTCAATTCAAAGCTTCTATTTTTCATATTTTAGACAGCAATATGTTTTTTGTTTTTTTTTCCTCAATATCCATAGGATTCTTTCATTTTTACTTTAGTCATAGGTCACAAAGCTATTTCCAGTCTTTTTCATACACCTTCAAGAGGTAAAAAATACTTCCATCTCCTTTTCACAAGCATGGATTTGACAGATTTTGTCAGTAGAGACAAAGTTAATTTCCTCTGAAAGTACATGAGAACTGCTGGTCAGCTTGAAAGCTGACTTGTTCTTCATCAGGAAACTATATTATTATTTGCAGACTTCTGCAGTTTAATGAAAAAGCAGTCATATTTTTAAATCTATCTACTACCTATCTATTAACACTTTTAATTTTTTTCTCTCTGAAAAATGTTAGCAAGGAATGGATTAATTTTTAACTAGGTCAAGTTTATCAGTGCATGGTAGCCTTACTCTGAGAAATTAGTTTGGCGCTACAGCTGAAAAATTGAGCTTTTTATAAAAGCTTTTGGTCAACACCAAAAGATACAAGATGAAGATCTTCACTACCCCACTTGATTGAAAGCAAAACAAAGAATTTTTTTTTTTTTTTTCCCTAAAAACTGATATAATTTTTTTGGTAAGAACTACATGCCATAATTCAATAATTTAAATAATTTATGGTACATGTGTACATTCTTTTGGATATCAGTTTTAAATTGAAGCAAAATAAGGTAGTTGCAACCAAAATAAAATCCCTGATTTATGGTCCCTGTCAGATTTAGCCACGGAATCTGAAGAGGTCACCTTCCAAAGTGTCTGCCAAACCATTACAACTACTCCAGAACAGTAAATATATAGAGATCAGGTGTAGAGATTAAAATTTGCAAACTGGGAAAAACCAGAATTTTTCTGACTTCTGTTTGCATTATTTTTTGGTGGAAAGGACAAGAAGTTCAAGATAATTAATTTTATTTCCTTTCATTTCATTCTTCTTTATCTTCCTCTTCTTCATGTTATTCCTCTTGTTCTTCTTAAAGGAAATCTCAGATCCCATTAAAAAAAACAGATTTAGCAACATAGAAAAATGCAGAATGCTCATTCTGGCAAATTGCACCATTTCTCTGCTGTTCAGCTACGTTAGCTGCTGTTAGATTTCATTGTCCCGCATCAGATCCTGCTACAGAATTACAGAAGTAAGTTAAATGTATCAAAAGAACCAATTAGCATTTCATTTTTTGCATAGCTCCTTTTATTGATCTTTCTTGGTTTTAATAGGATAGGAGCAGAAATCTACTCTGTTCTGATTCAACTGAATGGAGTTTGGGATTGCCAGGAAATCAGATAAGGAGTTTATGGGGAAAAGGACCAATTCTACTTCTGCATATATATTGGAATCAGGAAGCCAGTTATGGAGCTGTTAGCCTGGTTCAGGATGCCCAGTAGAATCCTCTTCTGAGTGACGCTTTCAAATAAATTTAGAAAAAAAGAAGAAGAAGAAAATAAATATAAGTGCTAAAATACATACACAGCTTTTTAAAAATCAAAGTATTAACTATTTTAAAACTATACAGGAAAAAGAAAAAAAAAAAAAAGTCTGAAGTAAAATCATTTTGCAGTAAAAATATTTTTGAATAAAATTATTTTCAATGAAAAATTTTTTTCACCACTGTTTAGATTCTTCCATTTTATACCTTCAAGGGGAAACTAAATCTCCTAGAATCTATTTCCTTCATTTTTTTTCTAGTACCCAAAGCAAAAACCAACCAACCAACACAAGAACAACAAAAAATACATATTGGGAAAATGATGTAACTTAAAGCAAAACAAAACCAAACCCAACCCAAACCAACCACACAAACTAAATATCAAAGCTCTGAAGCACCCGGAGTATGAATATCCTTTTACCTTTAACTGTGCCTCCAATTCTTACACTTTGACAATACCTATGCAGTTTTAATTCCTATCATATTTTCTCCCATAGTTATGACTTCAGGTCATGCATTAAGGATGTTCTGAATAATGCAATACTCTGCAGCAGAAAAAAGAAGCCTTGCAATGCATGACTCTAGGTGGAAGCCTTGTGCCATCCAATTGCCTAGAACTCCCGAGGGATGCAGGTGCCAAGCTATTGCACCTGAAAGTGTCCACCTCAATTCTGCTATGATCCATCCCAGTTGTCTGATCCAGCAGAAAACCATTAAGGTGCCCACTGCTTCTTTCTAAACTACGCATAGACGGACTCAACAGGCCAACAAATACATCATATCCTTTTGCACAGGAACTTTCTTCATGACAAGGAGGCATATTTTTTTCATAAAGGGAAAGATTAAAGGAAAAATAGGAGATTTATACTTCTGAGAGCAAGTCCTAATCAGAGAATTAAAAAAAACCCTTTTTATTTAGAGAATCTTGAATCTCAGTATTAAGTACATGATGAGCAGAAATAGCAGACAAGTATGATGTAACCAGGTCAACTGCTTCATCAACTGAGCCAGCAGTAGATTTTTATGCAAAATCTGAATGTATGTTCTGGGTTTCTGTTTCAACCTTTCTTAGGTGTGCAGGGCTTTTTTTTTTTTTTTGGTCTATCTTATATTGAAGATAACAGTTTGCTATTCTTAGGATTCAGACCTCAGTAAAAGGATTTGTTCTAATCTATGTTTGTTATCAGAATTATTATAATAGTTATTAATTATGACTGAAAATTAAATGAATACATAAGGCTCATCCTCTTAAATAACATTTTTTTTTTCTTTATTAGTTCTTATCGATTGGCAGAGAGAATTTTAAAATCTTAAGTGATGTAGTTCAATAAAACCTCATTTGTTACTATTAGTTGTTTTGTTGTTGTTGGTTTTTTTTTTTTTTAATAATTTAAATTCTTCTCTTTGTTTCAGTTCCTCTTCAGCACTCTGTAGGTGTGAGATAGGCACTGTTGTGGGTTTTTTTCCTTATGAACTCCTACATCTCTCCTTCTTCAAAATTCATTTTTGTTTGCTGCCTTGAATAGTTAAGAGGAGGTTGGTATTTTCCATTCCTCTGGCTATTTCAGACTCCCTGATGGGGAATAGGTTACATATGTACAGGGGCCATTTTGAGCAGACTGGACTGTTGCTGAACCCAGCATGAGAGAGCAAAGAGATCAAGACAGGAAACAGTAGGTGTTTAGAAGAGACATCCTGAAATTAGTTTTGGAAAAGGTAGCCTAATGCAATAGCATGGGCCTTACTGATAACACATTAGAGGGTTTTTACAGGAATATTTCTCTAATTCGTTCATTTTCTGTGGTTTGACATTTACAATTTAAGGCCTCGTGAGTTAAACGGGTGAAAGTAATGGGGGAGTCCTGACATGTACAGTTATTTCCCTCTGCATGGAACAATTAGAAAACACTAATGAGCATCCCATGAGAATTCCCTAAAGAGCTTAACTGCTGAGTGTCATATGAACAGTACCAAAGAACAGTGGGAAATAATGCTTTATAAACTTGATCATGCCTTACTGCGAGTTTAACCTATAACTGCAGTGTAGTAAGCACTGCCAGATTCTGATTTCCCTGAAGAAGCAAGAGCCAGCATAAATCTGGATAAAAATGAAAGTCTGAACAAACTATTCAGCCTCATCCTACTTGTGATAATAACAAGAAAGCAAATGGAATTGCAACCAGGGATTTAGACAGTAATCTATTCAATTTTGTAAATGTTAGTAAAATTAAGGCTGAGATCCAAGCCTTGTAACCTTAGAGGTGTGAAAACTGAAGCTGATGGACAGCTGGTGAGGATAAGGCAACATGGGATTGGTAGGCAATGGAAGAAAAAGAACAATGGAGGTTAATTACACTGCCTGACTTTAGATTTCTAGTTTGAGTCCTAAGTAAAGAACCTCTAGGGTGATTCAGAATTTAGTATTCTACACTGGCTGCATTAAAAGCTTAGCATCCAAACTTAGCTACAAAAACTATCTGCATAAAATAAGAATATCCACTTCCTTCATGCCATTGTGTCTCCATGATTAGAATAGCTAGCAATTGAAATAACCATAAAGCTTTTTCTTCTATCATATGTGTCTAAGGTGCAATTACTCTTTTTTTCTTTTTTTTTCTTTTTTTTTTTTTTTCAACTGATGCTCTTTATGCATAAAAGATATTTGCATTTCTGCAAAGCTGATTTTTTGAGGTACTATATATGCATAGATAAAAAGCATGCTTTGCATCTCTATGCATAAATCTAGATATTTATGTTGAAAAGCAGTCTTTCACCACAAAACACTGAAGCATCATTAGCATAGAGATAATGTGTGTTGGAACATAATTTTAAGAGAAATTTTAGTCAACTGTCATTTTTTTAAAAGCTAACATTGCTTTGGTTAAAGAATGTATTAAATGATAAGAAACAGCTTGTGACTGATTTGTGCAGTAAAAAAGAGCTATGAAACCTAACAAATTCTTTATAAGCACCTAGGAAATAACAAGGAGCAACAGCTATTCAAGATTGTCATGAAGAAAACATGTCAAACCAACTTTTTGTTTTTTTCTTCTTTTATAAAAAAGTTTTTGGATTGAGTAGAAACTGGAAATGTCAAATTTTGACTTTGGTAAGACTTCTGACAGAGGCTTAGAGGTTATTTTCCCAAATAAATCTGAGAAATCTGAACTAGATGAAACTACCACAGAGTAGGTGCAAAGACAATCAGAAAGCTGTACTCAGATTATTTGTCAGTGGTTCATAGTCAAAACAGAATAATTCTGAGCAGGATCCAATAGGTGTCTGCCTTCATTTTGGAGCTATTCAATACTCTTGTTAGTGACCCAGGTGATGGAATGGAAAGTGTACTTATTAAATCTGCAGGTGACAACAAGCTTCAAGAAGCTCAAGAACAAGACTGGAATTCAAAATTATGCTAAGACACAGGAGATAATATTGGAAAAAATATTATGAAATTCATTAGAGACTCATGAAAAGTGTAACACTTCACAAGCATAATCGGCTGTAAAAATTCAGAACGGGGAGCAGCTGCTTGAGCAGCCATTGTATAGAAGAGTATTTAGAAGTTATAGTGGGTCACAGTGAACACTGCCATCCTTCTCCAAACACCTCCCTTCATCATGCCTGTAAATCCAGTAGCATAACCTTCAAAACCATGTATCATTATCCTTCCGATTTAGTCAGCACCGGGGAGGCCTCTTCTAGAACAACATATCCAAGAGAACTATGGACAAAAGCCAAAGGACAGGAGTGAGAGTGATCACATATATGACAAGCGTGATATTTTATGAAAGTTTGAAAAAAATGAAACTATTCAGCCAAAAGAGGAAACAACTGGAAACATACCTGCCAACAGTCTTCATGCAGGTAATGTGCTGCTGAAAACACGGAGAAATATCCATGGAGGACAGGATAAGAAATACCAACCTAAATTTTATAAAAATTGAGGTTAGATTTCAGGACAAAATTTCTAGTAGTAGTGGAATGGATTTCACAGTCATAGAAATATTGCTTTGAAAGGATCTCTGCAGATCATTTAGTCTAACCTTCTGCCCACTGATGGACTGTTGCCACCATTAACTTTCCTGGAGGAGGTGTTCAGACTTTATAATGTAAAAAGCTTTAGAGGAGAAAGAAACCACAAAGCTGTAGTTAGCCAATGAATAGATATCTCAGTATCTCAGGTAGCTAAAACTGTGTAATAACCTGGAAGGTTAGCAGTGAAATATAAAAGATCAGCAGGCAGTTCTGGGTAGAATTAGTGCCATAATGAAGGGAAAAATTTGAACTATTAACCATTCATGCAAAGGTTAGGGGCCTCCAAGGGCATGAGGTCCATGAAAAACACCATTAATGAACTCTACACACTGAGGTAAAAATGAATATAATTGGGAATTATTGGTTCAAAGCTCCTAAGAAAATCCACAGGTGTAACTGGACTTAAAAATATAATTCTAGGGATATTTATAAGACTGTTTTATTCTTAATACAAAAATTAGACATGTTTAGATGTAAAATCATTATCAAGTTCCATGAGACGAGGCAACGGAAATTCTCCCAAGATTTATCTGGAAATGTTCTCTATACTTCCTAAATCTGAAGAGTTGAGGTTGGAAGATGTCACTGGAAATCGTACAGTTCAAAACTCTGCTCACAGTCAGCTGGAACAGGTTATCCAGGGCCACGTTCCATTGGGTTTTGAACACTCCACAGACAGAGACTCCATAGGTTCTCTGGACAACCAGTGTCAGTGTTTGACCATCCTCACAGAAATCTGTATCCACCCTTGGGTTCTCAGTCAAGAACTTTGATGTACCAGTAGAGTTTCTCCAGTGGATGATGGGGACCATGCCTCATTGTATAGACCATCGTTGCTTAGTGCAGAAAGAGTGACCACAGCAGAAATTTGGGCCTTTTCTATACCAACTGCTGCATCTGAGAGCTGTACTGATCTTCCTAGCACTTGTTGAAAAGGTGTTTGACACACACTAACCAAGAATCAGCTGTAGAAAAATAGTCCAAAGCGCTCTCATCTCGAGAATTATTGGCAGAGATCGTTGGAAGTTACTAGAGCTTATTGTAAATCAGAGTCTCCTGTAGATGTCTTTTCCCAGACTCAGCTGGTACCCATCCTCAGCTGGACTTCAAAGAGTCCTCTGACAGCCCCAGAACTTCTCAAGAGATAAAGCAAAACACAGAAATTGCTTTGCAAACTGTTGTGTCTACTAGCTGCCTGTTAGCTGCTTGGAAGGGAAAGGGAAATGTTAAATTTCACAGTAAATGTTAATTTTGAGAATTTACTTTTAAAGGAGCCTTCTTTAGGATTTAAAAGTCACATTTAACTTTTTTTTTTTTTTTTTTTTTTTTTTTTTTAGCTGCTGCTGCTGCTGGTTTTTACTTGGAAGTCTTTGTTACCTAGAACCTTCAGCCGGCCAGGGAATCTGCTTATGACTTGATTGCTATCAAGTGTGTGCTAAGATCAGCCATAGCTTTGTGGTTTGACTAAAGTCCAGAATCAGCTCTTTCACTACAGAAAAGCAAACAAAAAAAAAAAAAGTTTATGTGAGCAAAAGTGGTTTTAACAAATACCAGAATCTATTGCTGCAAGCCATTATGTTAGACCCCATTCATGTTAAATCATCTGTATACATAGCTATTGTCTGCTCAGAATATCATTCCTATGAAAGGAGATCACACCTGGACATATTGCGTCAGAGTGAAAAGGAAGTGAATATTCTGTGGTTTATCCTGTAACACTTTTCACATGCAATAGCATTATTGGAGGAGTAAATTAGGTCTCCAGGGGGTCCTAATCACTAGGCTACAGACTTATGCTCCCACTTGTGCTCTGTCGGGTTTCATGAATCTCAAATTATTTTGCTATCTAGTAGATTACTTTCCTCAGGAGGGAGTAAAGAATGACAAATATGCACAAATTCTCCCGTTCTCCCACTCTCTTCTGCATCTAGACGGTTAAAGTAGCTTACTCAGAAAATGACAGAAATAGGACTGAATCTCTACAGGTAGAGGTGGGTATCAACCTCCACTCTCCCACCTCATGGGAGAGTCATTATGGATGAAAAGCTTAAGACAGAAAGAAGAAATCAGTGATGTCTCAAACTTTTGGTTTGGGTGAGGTTTTCTGTGGGAATTTTTTTATGGACCACGCTCCTCCAGGAAGGATCCTGATGAAGCAGATGGAGTTGGATATCAAATATCACAGCCCTACCAGGACAGAAATACTCTATTGAAGAGTAATTTAAAGCAGCTGGAGAAATTTTGGGTAAATGAGTAAATAAAGGTCCTGTGGCATTTAGATGCCTCCAGATCTAGAGTAAAACTTCTGGAGGCAAATTTCAATCTTACATTGTTTTTTTTTTTTTTTTTTTTTTTTCTTTGAATCTGACAGTTGTTACATTTGGTGATTTGTAATTTTTGTGCTGGGAGAGAGGATAACCATTCTCTATTCATCTTCCCCAGACCATGCACAAATTTGCAGACCTATGATACTCCCACAGTACCTACCTGCTGGTTACCAAAGCCAGGTACAGCTTCGTGTGTGAGGACTGCAAGTTTTAGACATAGAGGCTCAGATTCATTTCACTGAAATTGTGTTACCTGCCAAGACTAAATTAGCACTCTAATTACTGTACACTATCTCTGTAGTCAGTGCAGCAAACAAGGTTTTGTAAAAGTCAGTTTAGATCTCCCGTGGTCTGAATGCCTTTCTGAGATGTCATTATCCTCCTTCTTTTGATGACAGGATGAATCTTGGCCAGAGAAACACAGAAATTTGACCTTGTATCTCCTGGATGTATGTGGTAGGCTCCAGCACTCAGTGCCTAGCACACTGTCAATCACACAGTATTCAAAGGCTAGGGAAGTTTTAAAGATTGTTAAAGTGTTTGTTTTTTCATTCAGTGCCAAGAATGATTCTTTCTAAACTCAGATGGATGTGAGTTTTAAACTCTATCTGATTAATTTGAAGAGGCAACTAATTTGTCTACTAATCGAATCTAATATGCTGCGATTTTTGTGTACATAGTTTAACTTTGCTCAGATGAAAGCAAACCATTTCTATAGAATTTGTCTGCTTCTTCATGTCTAGGAAATTTACCTTCTTTTTAGGTCATAAATCATGATGTAGTTTTACCAACCTCTCCTCTTTTTTTTTTTTTTTTTTTTTTTTTTAGTATGGTGGATGATTTTATAATTATTGGCACTTGTAAAAAAAGAAACAACCCCCAAAACTTTTTCCCTGGAAACACTATGCATTCTTATGATTGTTATTAATTAAGAAAAATAATTGCAGTCCTTGATCAGCTCAGCTTGACAAGATATTTTTTTAGAAGCCAGTCTAAATGCTTCAGTAAAATAGTATATCAGAGCACTGCACAGAAAATTCAGCAAATCCAAACTAACCCTGTTCTGCCTACAGAAAGACTGTTCCTTCTTACATCCTCCATACTTCCACTGTACACCTCAGGGACTGTAAGCCAAATATAAATCCAAAGTTATACATACAGGGGATTCTGGCTAATAAAAACTTTTAAACACTGAATGCTGGCATGATGAACTGGTGACCTCGCCAATTTTGAGCCCAAACTCATAAGCCTTCATCATGCAAGTCTTCCTTATGAGATGTTAGTTCTACCCCACTCCTATCCTCGAATGAGCACATCAGCTTGGACTTTCTGAGAATTCTTGAGAGAAGAAAAGCAGACACTTTCTGAAAAATGGCAATGGATTTTATTTGGAGAAACATGCAAGTTAAGCTGTGCACTGCTTTGAGGAATTGACCCCCCAATGAAAATCAAACACAGGGAAAAAACAGATTCAGAAACTGAAGTCATTTGAGCAGGCAATGCTAAGGAAACCTAAGGTAAAACTTCAACAGCAATGATAGTTATGCTACATTACCCATTGCAGAAACACAAAAATTGAAGTAGTTTTGACGGACTAAAATCTCTATGCCCTTATTGTGTCAATTATGTCACTACATTTTTTGTTGTTCTTGTGGATTTAAAAAAAAAAAAAAAAAAAAAAAAAAAAAAAAAAAAAAAAAAAAGGAATTGGAATTAAAGCTTCAATTTTCTTATATGGATTAACTTGACCAAAGAATCCTAATGTTAATTCAATTAACATTAAAAATGAACTCTTCAAGAAGCGAGGACTGGCCTGTTGTTCTGTGCAGACACAGCAGCTACAGTAATGGGGACGTGGTCTGTAATCCAGACTCTGAACCACTAATGAAGCATATAAAATAAATGATAAATACCAACCCATTCCTTCAGGATTTGCCAACAGAACTGTTCTATGAACACATGCTAATCGATTTCCACATGACGTACACTCACTGCCCACCCTAATGTTGAATCCTCATACGTTTAGGAGCTAATATTTTTGAAAGGATTGGAAGCAGAATACTCAATTTGTTGGTGAATATAGATAACATGGTGCTGTTGATTGTTTCAGGAGATGTGAGTCCATGTCTGAAACTGAAGTCTAGACAACAGCTACATCACTGGCATTTTAGAAGCATTGTATTACAGCCTCAGCTGGCATAAAATGGTGTGCCCAGTGGAGCTAGAGTGATTTACACCTGCAGAAAATCTGGCTAGCTTAAAAGATTTGTTTATGAAGGTAAAAAGTAAAAAACAAACATCACTTTTCCGTCTGTTGTCTTTTTTTTTTTTTTTCTTTACTTATTTTTTATGATCTGTCAAAAGCCAAGGATGAAAAGTGAGAGCAAACTGCTGTGACTGAAACAAAGCCTGGGATAGCAAACAATTACTAGAAAACAGCATAAGCAAATTAAAATGGAAACGAAATGCCACAGACTACTACTGTGCTGCATTCTTTGGAGAATCAAGTTGTGATGGATTAGCGCAAATGCACCTTGATCCATCAACATGTTCTCCAGTTCACCAAGCACAAACTGATACTTTGGAATGGAGGTAGCGTAAAGTAAATGCTGTAATTTGTGACTGTGTGACAGCAAATGAAACTCGGCAAGTGGGCCAAGCTATCTGTAGCAAAACAATAATAGCTTGGTGAGCATATTAGGCAAGCCCGGAGGAGAGGAGATGAAAGATTCAGGCAATAAGGAGAATGTATGTATTTTAGATATTAGGCAAGCCTATTCTCAAGGCATTACAAGCAACAAGAACATCTGAAAAGTGCATCTGGGTTGGGCGGAAACATATTCACCCCTGGTAAACACATTTCCCTATAATATCTTTGTGAGAAGGAAAAAAAAAAAAAAAAAAAAAAAAAAAAAAAAAAAAAAAAAAAAGTATTATCACCCTGGCTAGTAGATTCTTTTCAGATGGCATCTGGCTAGAGGTAAATTGTATTATGAGACCTTTGTCTAGTTTTTATGATTTATGGGTTCAGTTTCATCAGATCTAGGGTATGCTGTTTATTGGGTACTACACACTCTGAGAATTTATGTTGCATAGCTAAACATCATGTCTGTATATCTTTTCTCAGTAATCTCTGATAATACCCAAATGGGCTTTTTATTTTAAACATCTGGACAGCCGTATGGTTGGGGAGAATTAAGGTGCTAAGTGAAGAAAACAGCACAACCATAAAACCTTTCGAATAAACAAAGCTTTCTTTGGAACATTTAACTTCTTTACAGAGAAATCTTCTCTGTTCCTAAAAATGCATTTAGTACTTTATGTCTTAATCTCAAGGTAACACTTTTCTCTTACAAATAATCTCAAGGCATTTAATGGTACCATTACTATAGAAAACCATGAGATATTTGCAAAAAAAAAAAAAAAAAAAAAAAAAAAAGCTTTTTTTTTCTTCTAGCTTTTGTTTTTGTTTCATACTAAAAGCAGGAAAATACTGTTCAGCAAGGTGTTCTCTTCTACTCAGTAATAACACTGTCAGCATTGTCATAAAAATGGCTAAAGGTGTAATTTAGGGAAATTTGTCTGCATACTAATAATTGAGTTTCTATTTGTTGACATTGAGATCCAAAAGAGACAGAGAGATAATGCAATTTGTTCAGTTCTTTGATGGAGTCTGTCTTTATGTGTGTGCATGTCTATGTCAGTACATGTCTGCATGTGTGTAGCTCAAAGTCATATGTAAAAGTATTCTCCCATGTGTAAATAATAAAAAAAATGCTAGAATCACTACTCACAAGTCATATAAAGAAATAGAAATCATTGCATAT
Source organism: Athene cunicularia (assembly GCF_003259725.1). Taxonomy (NCBI): domain Eukaryota; kingdom Metazoa; phylum Chordata; class Aves; order Strigiformes; family Strigidae; genus Athene; species Athene cunicularia. The sequence goes on from NW_020799095.1 coordinate 147,927,956, forward strand.
TATTTTCTTTCTAAATGATTTTAAAGATCTGACAATATATTTATATATTTTATAAATTTTAAAATATATTTTTTTTTTACACACACACATATGAGACAACCTCTTTCTACTAATATGAAAAATCAAAATATGTAGACTTGAATATTCTGGTAGCCACCGTTTTATTTTGCAATGCATTTTTCTTCATGAATTTTTCTAATTCTATTATAAAACAGTGTTGCTTGTTTTTACTGAGGAATTAATTCTAATCTTAACTGAAGCTTGAGAATCACAACTTGTATTCTATCAACTCATTCTTATACCTTTAAATCTAAAAATGCAGTGGAACAGAATGGATAATGAAAGCTTGTTTGGATAACCATGACTTTCAAGACTAGACCCAGGATGGAAGACAGTTAGCAACATCATACTTGACTTACATTGCATCATCTGTTTTGAGGGCGCTTCCTCTACATTTCTTTAGCAGCAATTAAAAAATTCTTGCACAGATGTAGGGATTTTTTCTGATCATTCATCCTTTGCATTTTTAATACTGACTGGTTGGACAGGTATACCTATGGTGAAAGATTAGAGATACATAAAGGATTTATGCAAAGTGTTTAGAGCTCTCTAGCTCTGTTGCATTTTGAAGATCTTCTTAAAGTAGGTTCTCTAGGTTTTGGTTGGATTTTGTCTTTTTTAGCAAGAATCATTTTGGAAATGTTAAGGCATCATTTTGCTGGAGGATAAACTAGATGGTCTTGTCAACACTGTCCTAGTGTGATTCTGAAAAGCAGTGATTTTCACAGAATTTGACTGGTACTGAACCATAGCTTAGAAATGAAAGAAACTATACAGTTGCAAATACTAGTTTCCCTGCATACCATTGAACTTGCCTGCATCTAGGGAGTTGCTGAATAGTCCTTTGGAGTGATCTTATGCTACTAATTATCATTATTTTTGTGAACAAGCCAGTGTCAGGTCAGTGGAGGGCCACTAAGAAGATCAGGAGCCTACAGCGCATCGCATCTAAAGACAGGCTGAAGGAAATGGAATTATTCAGCCTAGAGAAGAGAAGGGTAAAGGTGTCTGTAAGGGCTCCCATCATTACATAAATGAAGCTTTTAAGGAAGACAGATCCAAGCTCTTCTTAGAGGTATTTGGGAGGATTAGAGGCAGGGGTCAGAAACTTCAAGAAAGGAAATTTTGATTGGAAATGAGGAGAGTTTTTACTTCCAGGAGAACTATGAAGTATGGGAAAGGGTTGCCCTGAGAGAGTGTGGCATCTCCATCTTTGCAGATTTTTAGAACCAGACTGGACAATATTATCTGCAACCTCACTTAACTTTGGAGTTAACCTTGCTTTGATGGAGGAGTTGAGATAGAGACCTCCACAGTTTCCTTCCAATCTACCTTTCATTACTTTTTACTGAACTGAAGAACATAAATGCAGATCTAGTTATTCTACATTCCTTTTATAGCGAAGGGAAAGAAAAACCCTTCTGGAGGAATCCGTCCTTCACAGGTTACAGAAAAATCCAAGGTCAGTTCATCTTATAAATCAAGTTCTATTATTAGATATTTAAAGTTTTGTTGAAACAAGATGTCAATCTGCTGGTTTGGACAAATATTCATTATAAGGCTTGGAGGGAACCGTGGGTAATGGAAGAAAACAAAGGAACCAGACACACAGTGCCATCAGTGCACTGTACTGACATGCAGTCCGTGACCCAGTTTGAGCCATGATGGTAATTAAGTAAATGAAAAGCAACATTAGCAAGCAGCCCAATCCCGATCCTTAAGGCAAAGGCTCTTTTTTTTTTTTTTTTTCTCATGCTCTCACTCCACGTTTGCTTCTACAAATGCAAGAGGAACATTTGTCCAGAGAATAAAAACTGTTCTAATGTATACAGATTGACAGACAATGTTTCCTTGTGTTCAAGGTTTTGAGACTGTCTCATTCCAAGTATTTATTAATGAAATGGGGAGGAAAACGAACTATCTGGATCTCTGATCTTTATATAGACAATATACATTTTTATGAGAAAGGGAGAGAGCTCAAGACTTTAATTTTACTCAGCTTCTTACAACAGTCCAAATCTCCAGTGTAAAGACTGTTCATCCTTCTCTGAAAAGCTGGTGTGGAAAACCTCCTTCTAGGTTGTAAGGGCTAACTATTTGCTAAGTGGTACCAAGGAAGGCAAGAGACTACTTGTCTATGTACACATTTTCAGGCCTGATCTTTAAATCCAGAGTACAGCCCTGTGTTTTCCCCAAGGATGTGGTTAAGGCCATAACAAGCAAAAGAAATCTGGGTGCATTTTCCTGTATTTTCTGCCACTCATTAAAGGTTTATGCTGCCCTCCGTACGTGCTCTTCACAAATAGGCTGTCTGAGCACGGCGCCTCTTTCATTTCACACACGCCACAATAAGCTAAATTGATTGACTTTGATGAGGTTTACCTCATCGGCTGATCCACAGCTTGAGGTGGGGTATGGCTGAAAGCACTACATTGCCTCTCTGGAAAGCTAAGGGTAAAATAAAGGAGGCTGTACAGTATGAACTGCCAAAGTCCTAACAATACCAGATGAATGTTGTCCTATAGGTGTAGACATACTCTGAAGAGCTTTGAAGGCAACGGCGAATGATTTATGTGTAGAGACAGGGAAAGGGGCAGCCAGTGGAAGGGGTACACAGTTGTTAGACCTGCTCAGAGCAAAGGCCACTGGTTTCTGACATCAGTTTTCTGAACTGGATCTGGTGTCTGTGCCCAGGCGCTGCCAGGGGCCGGGGGAGAGGCCGGGGCTGCCCCGTGCCGGACACAGCCGGTCCCAGGCGGTCCCAGGCGGCTCCAGCGGCCCCAGCCAGGACACAGCTGAGCCCCTCAGCCGAGCTGGGGGCGCCCGGGGGAAACCAGGTTGGAGCAAGGGCCAAAGGCGGCCCAGGCAGAGGAGGAGGAAGGAACTGGGATTGTTTCTGTGACTTCCAGAGGCCTCTTTTAACATGACCCTGCTGCTGACTGCCTGGTGCCTGTTGCCTGCACAGACTGTCAAACCTTGACTATTTCGGAGGGAAGGTCTGGAAAAACATGGAACAAAACACCCAACTTTTGCACCCAGAAAATGGGAACATACTATTAATGAGAATGACTTGCACTGTCCTTGTCAGAATTTCTCTCTTTTGTTTGTCTTCTACTTTCTGTTGCAAATGAAAAATGTAAACAAAATCTGGAGCAGCAGTAGAAATCTCCTGTTTATTTTGGGGGGAATTTATTTTTTTTAATTTTTTTTTTTTTTTTTTTTTTTTTTTTTTTTTTTTTTTTTTTTTCCTGAGGGGGTATTTTGATAAGGGTTCAGTGTGAAAGTTGTAATGTTTGTTGAAGTCTAGCACAGAACTGCCTCTTTTTATCAAAATAGTGTCATCCATGGCTCAAATCTAACAAGACAGGAAGGATGCACCCTTTGCATTTTGGGGCTTGGATTTTATTTATAATACCAAGGTAACAGCAGTGTTATACTGAGAACTTCTTGTCTCAGAAACAAAAAAAATTCTTGTTGAATAAGAATTGGAGAGAAGAAACCAGTGCATGGTTATCTGCTCCACCTCATCTGCTTCACAGCAGATGAGCCAGCTTAAAACTTGTTAATTTTATAAAAGAAGAAAGAAAGGAGAGATTGAGAACTACCCCTCTTGTTTACCTCTTGTATGGGTCCTGTATGCTAATAAATCTGCTGCTTCTCATTTTGAATGGCTTCAGTTCTCACAGTTTATATTTGGTATGTTGATAGCTCCTGTGTGTATTTCAGTAATTTTTTTTTTTTTTTTTTTTTTTTTTTTTTTGGTGCGTGTCTTTTGGTTCACACACAATTTGGAGATTCATGTCAGTGTCTGAAAAATATCTTCTGAGTGCTTTATAATGTTTTTAGAACAACACTTTCCTTCAAGAAGGATGTGAAGGTCCTTGAATGTGTCCAGCAGAGGGCAACTCAGCTGGTGAAAGGGTTGGAAAGAATGTCCTATGAGGAGCAGTAAAGGACTTTGGTCTTGTCTAGTTCGGAGAAAAGAAGGTTGAGGGAAACCTCATAGCTCTCTACAGCTTCCTGAGGAATGAAAGTAGAAAGGGAGGTACTGATCTGTTCTCCCTGATATCCAGTGAGAGGACACATGGGAATGGTTCGAAGCTGCACCAGGTGATGTTTGGACTGGACATTAGGAAGCGTTTCTTTACTCAGAGTGTTGTAAAACACTGGAACAGGCTTCCTAGAGAGGTGGTCAGTGCTCAAGCCTGTCAGTGTTTAACAGACATTTGGACAATGCCCTTAATAACATGTTTTAGCTTTTTGTCAGCCCTGAATTGGTCAGGTAGTTGGATTAGCTCATTGTTGTAGGTCCCTTCCAAAGGAAACAGACCAGTCTATTCTATAAAATGTTTGCTGGTTCCACTTTTTTAATTTTATTTTTAATAGTGAAAGTGTTCCCACTTAATACATAAACAAATATATAAATAGATAGATAGATAGATGATAGATAGATAGATAGATAGATAGATAGATAGATAGATAGATAGATAAATATCCTCTGTAATGCAATGTGTACACACAGAAGGAAGTTGCTTTCTGTTCAAGAAACTAACAGATGAAAGAATCACTTCTGCCCCCACTACTCATCTTTATGCAGAGGGCAGGACTCTGAACAAATAAAGATCTCTGCAATGCAGGTTTCTACATCTGAGTTGATTACTTTGGTTTCCTCAAAGGTCAATTAACAACAAGACAGGGTAAAACAGAATTAACACTTACTCCTATATGAATCTCTAAATAAGGGCCTCCTTTCTTCCTCCTATTGATAGAGACAACTATGATGGCCCTTAAGATGTGATGGTGCTCACAAATCAATTTATTCTGCAATGAGCTTAAGAGGACGCATGTACATCTAGGACAGGAATGAGCTTCTGAAAAAAGAACTACATTGTCATTTTGTGATGGATTGCCTGATAGATGCAATACCCAGTTAAATTTATCCATGACTCCACTTTCTGTGACAAGATGAAATTACTAAACCTGTAATGTCTGAAGTTACAGAATGAAAACCACGCTTAGACAACTAAAGTCATTATCTGAAATTCAGAAAAGGATGATTTTCTTCTGGACCTCTGGTGGTATCTATAGTGGATCAATTCAATAACTTAAACACAGACATTTAGTGCTTTTTAAGACATTTTAGAGTGGCATATTTGCAAGTCATATGCAGATGTCTTTGATACCCCAGGGTATCTCTAATATGCTTAGACAACTAAACTTATTTTTATTTTAAGTGTCAATATTTAAAAGTTTAGGGTTTAAAATCTTCTTCACAAGTCCTCCCTCCTGGAATGTGTTTTGGGTTTTTTGTTTGTTTGGTTGGTTGTTTTTTTTAATGGTATTTTTAAATTACACAAAAGATATGTTGAGGCCTAGATGTTACAAGTTTAAGATTTACAATAATTTGTCTGTATATATAATTGATCGGCTCTTCCCATTCCAGGATGCTGTAGAAAGTGAGCTAGTCTCTCTGGATAGGGATTAGTAAAAGAAAACCCCTGTTTATCCCAGGCTATTTTGAAGTGTTTTGCAGAGAGCTGCCCCAATGTCCTTGTCCCAGAGTTCCCTCTCCAACTCCCATGCTGTTGCTTCCTGTTTTCTGTCACTCTCCATCCCAGAGGTGGCTGCATTAAATGGATGAGTGAAGTGATTCCTTCACAGGCAGAGTTGAAAATTGCCACGGGAATCCTCAGAAGAAAAATTGCTACATATGGGGATGATATTTTGGTTTGAGATATTTAAAGAAAAGGCAAAATCACCGCTGTTTTCAGGGAACATTTTGTTTCAGCTTCTTCACATGACACGAAACATCATGCTTTGTCTGTCCTGATGCAATACAGTGAGTGACATTGTTAATACAAAGTGACTGGACTAAAGCAAACCAAGGGGATGCAGCCGGTGAGGTTGTGTCGATGGCTCCAAAATTGCTCCTGGGACTGTCAAGTGGTTAAGCTGCAAATGGGCTGTTTGCTATGCTGTGCTCCTTGACATATAATGTTCTTTGTATTGCTAGACAAAGAAGGGGGGCAGGGTTAATCCCATTTGCTTTTTTACTGAGATTTCCTTCCTGCACAGAAGCATATGATTTAGGCTCTGTTTTTGTTTTGGTTCAAATTATTTTCCAAATAACACCATGACTCAGGAAACACAATAAATGGTGAGAATAATGTACACCTCCAGAATGCTGTGCATGAGAACACATTATTTTGTATCCATCACATTAGCTCTACACTGGCCTTTGTTTTCCACCACATCATTCACGGTGCAAGTTAATTACATACTTCCAGTCTACTGCTTTCTTTCTTACGACACAAGATAATCCAATTCTGAACTCATTTAAGGAAAGTAAGTGCTTTTCTCCCTCTTATGTATTGTGCCAAACAGTAAATAATTGTAATTAATAAAAACCAGAGCAGAGTTCAGCAAAGTCATTTCTTGTTTTTATTAATAATGAAAACCAAGATTCTGTTCAGCACAGTGCAGGATGTTCTTTTGCTGTTCCCAAAATATCATATTGGTCATAGCTAATTGCTTCCTGAGACAGGCAGACAGTGGCAATGAAGACCTTAATTTGCTTTCCTCAGCATACCCCAAATTTAGCTTTTCTATGGCATAACAGGTAAACTGTAAACACAATGCTGGTCCTTAGTGAAACAAAAATAGCTGTTGCCAGAGGTTTATCCTGCATATGGATGTACCAACAAAGCTGTTGTTCCTCTGATCTTCCTCCTCTTCTGTCCATTTATTCTGATTAACCAAACTTTAGTAGTCTTCAAGGCTTCCCCTTTCACCACGGTACTTATTCAAACATTTCTCCATCAGTTCCAGGCTCCACACACCAATGTCCTTTTGTCTACAGGCTTATCTACATTCACCTACATCCCAGAGATGACATATATCTTAGCACCTGGGCACTCCCAAACTGGGGTTTTGCTGCTTTCTGGAACACACTATTGTCTGTGGGGTTGTTAACAGTCAAAGAAACATAATAACCAGGTAATTTCTGTATTTCATTTCTACTGCACTGAAGACTGGCTTGGTCAGCAATGTCTGCTTCCTCTCAGTAGACTGTGCCATCAAGGAAGATGGGTTTATTTTGTTTGGTTTTGTAAAGAAGGTTGTAGGTAGAAACCTAGGTACATGATGAGGGTGGTAACCACCAAATGCCACCTCAGTTAGAGAAGAGTGGGTTTCAGTTCCAAAATCATATTAGCAAATAGAGTGTCCTAAGGTTTATGAACTGAGAGAAGCCAAGGAGAAGGCAAGGTAGGGAGAGAGAACTGTGCATGGAGAAACTTGTCACATAGGCATTCTAGAGAAGCATAGGGATTACTGTCTAGCTTGCCATATAATTACCCCTCCATTAGATGCACACATTATAGACCTGTGGAGCACAGTTATAATAAAGTTTTCTATCACCAATGTCAAACAATGCATTTCACTTTTACCTATACTAAGTTATTTCAACTTATATGAAATACAGAAGACAATTTGATCCACACTTTTCTGGTAAGTAGCATCTTCCTTCCTCAATGGAAGTTTCTTTCCTGCATTTGATACTCAGAGAGGCTCTGATACAGCTTTTGACACAGTTCACAACAGGCAGTTGATCCCAGACGCTTTATCGCTAATGTGCAGGTGTCTGTCACTTGTGTTAAGGAGCCAGCTAATAGATAACAGCCATAGTTATCTCAAGCTCTACAGATAAACTAGCCTGTTGGGATAGAGAAAGATGCGTCTGCCCACAGAGTTATAACTCTGTCTAACATAGAGTTGTAAGTGCTTTCAGTATAAATTTAAAATATTATTATCAGTAGGTCATACAATAATTCTAAAATTGGGACAAAAGCTGAAATATTTAATAATAATGTGTCTCAGTGTAGACCTCTCCCAACATATTGTGCTGATATCAATTAATTACTTAGTCATTAGTGCTAATGTACTATACTTCGGGGTTTGTTTATAAATAAGTGTTTTGTAGTCTAGGAGAGTAATTGTTTCATCATTCATTTTCAGTCACAAAAGCCAAAGCTGCCTTTTATACAAACAAATTGACTCCCGTCTGCTAGCATTTAAATGGTCAAGCTAGGCTTTAAAATTAGAAACATTTAGATGAATGATGAGGAATTTTCTCTTTGATTAGTAGTCTGACTTCCACTAAGGAAATTAAACAGGTTAATGAGTAGCTGGAAGCTGTGTTTTGACTCTTAATGGAAGTTCTGTTTGGGAGAAAAAAAAAAAGAAAAAAAAAAGGAAAGAAAAAACCCAACACTAAATCTGTAAAAGTCTGCAAAATCCATAGTTTTTACATGTTCAGAGATTTCTATTACTCGTTAGAAACGAAGGACTGCTGTCTGAGGCTGATTTGAAAAATTAATTATTTTCAGTACATGTCCTGTGTGATATTAATTATCTATCAGATCGACATCTCACTAGGACCTAAGACCACTAGACTTACAAGCACATGACTTTTATTATTGTACAGTTCTAGATACTGACCAAGTTCACTAAACTGGGGAGCCTAAGGAAAATGCATAGACTCAGTGATAGTCAGGATTCATTAATTGTTTCAATATGTTTGGGGTTTTTTTTTAGGGGGAGAGGGAGTGGTGGTTTTTTAATGGTTTTCTTTTAGTTCAGTAACCTCCTTATTGAGCCTAAAACAAACCCGCAGTAGTCAGAGACATTTACACACCTAACACAAGGTTTAAAAATAATATATGTTGTATTACACATCCATATGCATCCTCTCAGATGCAAGTACATCTTGAATTAAGTGCTAGCATTGATCTAGCAAGGTAGTTTAAATCTGGATTATATAAATGAATTGAAGGACATGATGTGAGACTGGGTAGGGACGCTGTATAATATATACTAGAAACCTACAAAAAGAACGTTTCTGGCCATTTCAGAGAAGAGACAAGAACCAGAAATTAATTGTGGAGTGGAAACAGGGATAAAATCCCTTCTAACCAAATCTCAGTGAAGATGCTGAGAAAAATGGCATATATATATAACTTTTACTTTGCATGGATTAGTTTACTCCTTGTGCTACCTGGAGATTAGTTTACCTACCTCAAAGTTCTTGTCTTTATATGAGAAATGCCATGTCTCCACAAAAAGATGATTATAAACCAGAACACCCTCTAGGGAAGAAAAGAGAAATTCAGGAAATCCTATAGAGATTTAAGACATCATCTTTAGGTCTGAGTGACTTGAACACCGCCTCTGTTTTCTGAGAAGGCATAGCAGAAATATTTTTTGCCCTAAGAAATAAGGTCAGAGGGGAAAAAAAAGTTACTCTCAATATGGGATAGTAGTTGGGAACTTTCAGTTGAGAGAAAATGTGAAACAATAAAGTCAAGTATTGGCATTCAAATTTGGCATCTTAATAGCAAAGGAAGGCTTCTCTTCACTTGGTGCGATATTGTCTGCTCTCACAGAAAGCATACTGCATGTCTGCTCTGTTGCTTTTCTTTAATATTTTAAGCCACGTTAGTTGTATTGTTTATTGCTCATGTTATGCTGAAGTGGAAGCATATTATGCTTAAAGAAGTCTTTCATGGAAGCAGTTAAAAGACCCACAGTGGCTTCACTGAGCTCTGAAATAAGTTTATTTCTGCTGGAAGAACCACTGTTTATGCTTTCCTCTTGTTTCTCTTTGTATCACCTTGTGCCACTTACACTGCTGAGGCAAACTGCCTTGATACAATGCAAGTTTGGTTTCCCCGCACAGACACACAACACTCTACACAATTTTGTATTCAGTTGTTCATGCATTCATATTTGTATTATTGTAATTCAATTCTTTCTTTTTTTTTCTATGTCTCCTTTTATGAACCTAGTAGACTTAACTGTGATTGCAGTGGTAACACTTTCATACTGGTTTTCGATTTGCAATTGAATAAAACCCCACAGAAAATGGATATAGAGTTGTATGAAGAAGCATTAATACCTGCTGAATAATTTCCCTAAGTAGAACATTGATTTTTGGAGTACAGGTGCCAGACAAACAGGAACAAAAATATTAATATTCATATTTCAGTAAACAAGAAGTATACAGAATTGAAAACAAATTTAAAAAGAAAATGTTATGTCTGCAAACTCACACTGCAGACTTGTCCGTATTTTGATTTGATTGACTTTATATCCATGTAGGCAAGGTCTCTTGAACAAGTGCTCAGAGTCCAAAACCAGAAGGAACCCCTTATCTATAGACAAGTAATTTCACTTTCCAGTCCATTTGCAGTTCAATATTTTGTTTGTCTAGGAAGAACCCAGAACACAACAGAACTCCTAGACACTGGTTGTAAGCGGTCTATATAATTTGTTTTCAAATGATTTGTCAGAGTGAATACTACACGTAGTATATTTTTTTTAAAAAGGAGCGCCTGGAAGGAGGACGGAATGCTGCTTGGGTCTCTGTTCTGCCTGCTGCAGAGACTGCTGGAAGGAGGGAGGCAGTTTTCCCTTGGAGCAGCTAGAGAAGTGCTAGCAGAGGAAGAAAGAAAGAGACCTTGGAAAAGTCTGCAGCATGAGTGCAGGAGGAGATTGGACTGTTCTAGGAAAAGAACCCATGGCAAAGGGCTTGTCAAGCAGGGACAATGCCTTGTGAGCAGTGTTGAATTTGTGCACCACTGAAGACTACTGGTTGGAAAGAAGGAAGAAGGACAAAAACCACTTGGTGGGCACACTTGATAAAGGAAAATAGATTTCATACTCTTTAATTTAGTCTCAGGATGAAACATTGCCTTATTCTAACTTGGTATTTATGCATACTTCTACAAACTTTGGGAATGCCTCTTCTTAGTTTAGGAAGCTGTACTGGTTTCCTCCTCATCTGGCTGAAGAGGAGGAGGAAATAATAACACTACCTTCAGGACTGCAGTCTGACTGTCAGTCTGACCAACCTAGCACACAGACATAAAAGTCACCTCCTTACTGCTACTCTCAATGCTCTGGAGTGTACGTCCAAAAGCTGTATTTGTCTCCTTCCCCTGCAGTGCTGCACTGGGATCTTAGCAGTCACTGTGCATTGCTGTCGCCTCTGCTCCTTTGTAGAGTCACTGCTCTGCCATCTTTTAATAATTGTATATATTTCTTGTTCCTCAACACAGATCTTTCAGTCTGGTGTATTAAAACACATTTTGTCTGAAGAAACTCAGCTTGCCAGCCAGTCAAGCACTTCATAAATGCCCCAACTTCATTTTCATTACCATGATGTCAATCTTCATAATATCTACAGGATTAGCATCAGGATTTGTATTCTCAGTCACAAATTTTTCTGTACACATCTGTACTGTAACCACCTAAATTTGTCTGAATCTCTGACTGAATTCCATCTTTAGTCATCTATAGGTTTTATCTTCATGGGTTTACTCTCCAAGAAGCATTAGAAGGAACTTCTCTGTGCTTGTCAAGCACCTTCCACTTCCATGGGACTGAACCTACTGCTTTACATCTGACTAGATGTGATTAGTTATAATGCAAATCATATTCTTCAGAATTGTTTCTTTCTAGTATAGTATTAATTGCAGGGGAGTTCTTGTGGCAAAGACAGACTTACATGCAGGCTACAAGAGACAATATGCTCTGAAAGCGTTAAAAAGTTAAAGGTTGATCCGAACCAGGTATAGATAGGTGATATTTTATTAACAGGTAAACTTCTCATCTATCCCCATTTCCCAAGAGTTCACACGCCTAGGGGTAGAAGAATAAAATAATTTATTGAAAATAATTGGGCCATTATAAAGCAGAGAATGTCAAAACAAATTTGTAAGATGAGGGCTGACTGCCTGGGTAGAATGTATGCTGTTAACGGTCTGTGGATCCTACTGGACAGTAGTTAAACATCAGTCAGCAGCGCACCCTGACTAGCAGCTTACTGGACTATATCAACAGGAACATTGCCATGAGATCAAGAGAAGTGATTCCGATTTATTTAGTGCTTATGAGATTGAATTTGGAATACTGTGTCCAGTTTCAGGCACCAGTACAAGAAAGAAACGGAAACAGGTTCAGAAGAAGTCATCAAGATGATCAGGAACTGGAGCACTATGAGGAGAGGCTGAACGAGCTAGGCTTGTTTGAGCTTGGAAAAGGGATGTCTTCAGGGTGACCCAGTCCCCAGTACCTACACGGGAGTTCTGGAGAAGATAAACTCTCTTTACTAAGGTGAGAACAAATGTTAATCATCATAAATCAAACCAGAGGAAGCTCAGACAGGATGTAAGGAAACAGGTTTTTACAATTGTTAAAAGGAACTTGTTGAAAGGATGGGATCTCCACCCGTGGGTGTTTTCAGGACCCTACTGGAGATGGACCTGAGCAACTTGATCCTGCTTTGAGCAGGTGGTTGGACTGGAGATCCACTGAGGTCCTTTCCAGCCTGAAAAGTTCTCTGACTCTAAATCTGAAAGATAGAGAAACCGAGAGAGTTCAACCCCTCTGCCGATGTAACCACAAGTCATTGATGCGCCACTTCCCCTGCCATCACTTTTGGAGTACTGTATGTGTTTCTGGACATGTACCTCTTTCTCAGCTGACTGCTGGTTGTATAATCCCTACTGTTAGTACAAGGACAAGGTTACTTGATAAAGACAAGAAAAGAGCAACACTACAAAAGGAGTTGAATGCAGGAGTGCCAACAGCAGTTAATGGCTGTCACACATCTATAAAACTCCATTTTTAGATGTCATATTTCATGTTGCAGCCGACCTCTTGCATTTTTATTATCTCACTGTGTTCAGTCTACTCATGTCCCCACATTTCTCAAGTCTTATCTGTCTGGGAAAATCCTGCTGCAGATTCCTGGCTTTACTTCTGCCTTATTGACAAAGTTTTATTCTTCCTCCTGGAAAAAAATAAAATCCTTGCATTCTTTTTTAGTTGGAAACTCTGTCTCCTCTCATTAATATTCAGAGCCACCCTAGACAACTTGTTTCTTCTGACCAGTTCAGGAAAAAAAAAGAAAGGAGGTGTGTGGGGGGGGTTTGTCTTCAATACTGGGTATCACAGCAAAAAAAAGATTGCTGAATTTTTGTTGTTCGTTTCTTTATGGTTTTTTTTTTCCCTTGCTGTACTTTCTCCAATTCCGGCTCGTGGTTTCTCAATCACAAGACCCCCTGACCAAGACGGCATTAAGAGCTTTATGGTTTGGGAGGGAAGTAGGGAGAAAGCAATTGTGAAATTGTTCTCATAGTTGTTGTATATAGATTTGCTTCACACTCTGCTGTCACAAAAAGGTAGGAACCTCTTGCCCTCTCTTGGTGACAAAGATAAGACTACTCCTAAGCCACCAAGAAGCCCATCCATCTTGGTCATGAATATTGATTGATAAGTAGAGTAATGATTGCAAAAGAACCACTGAGAGAAAAAAAAAAAAAAATCCAATATTCATCTCATGTTCTTAAGATCTGGATTGAGTCCAGAAACGCTAACAATGAATCTTCAAAGGAAGACACTGAGAGGTATATATATGCCTGTACATAGACATGTTTAATATAGGTAGAAAAAGGATAGACACATTTACTGCCACATTATCTACATTTGGTGAAATTGCTTAACTCTAAGAATCCGTGGAAGTTAAAATTGAGGCACGGTAGATGACAGATTGAATTAATAAAACCCGCTTCTATTAATTACCAAATTTAATTCTTGGAATATATCTATGAGGCAAGGTTGGACTGGGGGAAAATGTGAGCTGAGAGGGTCCTGAAGGATGTGGTTTTCCTTTTACTTGGGAGCTTTGGCTGTGGCTTCATGGTTTTCAACTGAAACTTCATAGATTTCAACTGAAATGGTATAAAAAATAAAACATCAAGAGAAAGAAATCTGGATTTGGGTTACAATTTACAGGTGTCTACAAGGGAACTGGATAACTAACGGGCATTTAAGATAGGTTGTTGCCTAAACATGAATGTGCAGTCCCACCTAGGAATCTCATCTGCCCTCCTATTGTGATTCCAGAAGGGAACAACTCTCCTCTAGGTCTTATGTCACATCTGCTAGTCACAGATGTCTGAGATGCCTGCCACAATCTCAAATTACCATTCACACATGCCACACACCCCACTGAATTTTATACCATTTTTCTTACACAAATAGAGCGATGAGTTTTGATTCCGTTTCCCAACTGTAGGTGTTAGCACCACTTGAGATGCCCCCAAGTTGTCATTCCAGAAGGTCCCATGTTTCCTCTAAGCTTCTCTGACATACCTCAGAAGACCTGTGATCTCCTGAACCAGCAACTGAGGTGCAGCCTGTTTACTTGAGGGCATCCTGAGTGGCAGTAAGAGCCGACCTATAACATGCTTTGTGATTGCCTCTCGTAGCACCATACAAGTGTGATCTCAGACACATCATCTGAAAGTGCAGCAGAATTACAGTAATGGTGGCATGAAAAGGGATTTAAATGTTGAATTGGTATATACAGAATGATAGTGATTTCTGAGGATATGCTAAGAAAAATTGGCTCTAGGGGAACAACAGAAAGCTTTTAGAGAAATTTCATCTGTTTTAGCTGATTACTGTCTTTTTGCACTGTGAATAAGATAGATTGCCATCCTTACTGTGTACAGCAGAATAGTATTAAGGTTTCAGTCAGAAAATCCCCCAAAGACTTCCCAGTTTAACTGGAAAATCTCATTGTTGTCAGGCTTGTGTTTGAATTTTTTGTATGAGTTGAAGCACTACTTACCTTTGCAGTGAAGTCATATCCCATCATCTCTGATAGGTTTTTCTGAAGACCACTGGGAATAAGATTAGGAGTCTGTCCCCAAGAAAGAATAGGCCCTACTAACACCTTATACAAAATTTTGCACAGATTTCCTACTGGAATTCTGTCTTAGTGTATTTTGGTTTGTATGAAAGAGCATGGGGAGAGCGTAGGACTTACTCTCCAGCATTATCTGTGTATTCACTTATGGAAGCCATACGTGCCATTTTGAGTAATGTAATAACCCGTTTCCCAGCTGTATCTAAATAAAATGGAAGAATGGATGAACTGCATTTCATAGAGCATACCAATTACCAGCAACTTCCCACCCAAAATCTAAGAGTTAGGACTAATCCAATTCCAAATTTTCCTCAAGAAAGAGAGACAGGAATCACAACATTCCAGCAATGTAGAGATTTATTCAATAGAGAAAGCAACAAAACAGGAAGAGCTCTCCCTTACTGAAATATCCACCATAGGTAAAGAAGTAGGTGGACTTGAGAAGCAGAGTCAACTGGAAATGAGTAGCAGGTTCTGAGAAGTGATTCAGAGGTTGAGTCATGGATTGGTAATTAGTGTTGTAATACAATAATCAGTTTTGGGGTTTGGGGTCTGTTGTGTTGTTTGGTTTGGGGTTTTTTTGATCACCATTTAGAATACATACAATTGTGTAAATAATAAGTCTGCAGTTTAATATTCCAGACTGTGGCTCAGTCAGAACTATCACTGAAGCCCCTTTCAAATTCAAGTCATTCTTCTGAGAGGCTAGAAATATATATCAAACTGAATATGGTAAAATTAACATGAGATTGCTTGCATATTTCTTTGCTTTAATTCATATATCTCCCAGCATTTCAAACAATTTTCTGACTTGCTTTTCTTCCTCCTTCATTTTTTTTTTTTTCCCCCAAGAACATATATTCATCAGTTTGAATACACAAATGTTCTCTTGTTGCTCTAAACACATGCCTTCACTTGTTAATAGATCCAAATGTGTGTACTTCTGATGGTTTTTGCTTGTTCTTGATTCAGTCACAGAAATCCATGTGTAGCAAGGACTCTGAACAGAGCATGCAGCTGTTTGCCAGGCAGATAAACTGACACATCATAATTTTGTGCTTTTGGCATCCTCCTTTGATTTAATAGTCATGTGGACAGCATGGCTTTATAAACAAGCGCTTTAAGGGATGAATTCCATTTTACTATTGACTTTCCCTGGGGTTTTTGGTGTTTTTTTTTTTGTTGTTGTTGTTGTTTGTTTGTTTGTTTGTGGTTTTTTTTGGGGGGGGTGTTGTTTTTTTTTCTGTAGACATATTTGTGGACTTTGGAACATCCTAGTTCTGTAGGAATCATATCACTTTTAATTTGCACAGGGTTCTTTTACTGTTATTCTTGTTAGTGGTTCTTCTTTATACCATGGCTGAAATGTGTTAGAATCTTTACAAGCAAATAAAAAAAATCTAACCTTGGCTGTTAAACTGGAATCAGTCCCATACATAATCACTCTGACTGAGCACATAATAATAGCCCATAATTGCATTGTCTTGTTGGTAGGTTTTAGGTGACAGCAGACTAAATCTTGGTTTGGTTACTCCAGACTGTGGTGGTGTAACTAAGAGCAGCATTCTGTTCTTGGGCCTAAGTTTAGAAACAAACAAGCCCCTGGCTTTTTCAGTAATTCCTATGGATGTATTTATCTTAACAGAAAATACAGTTTACAAATTGATTTTGTTACAGCTGCATGTCTGCATTTTACATACAAGAAAACGGTCTAAATGCTAGCTGACAATGAAAAGGGAAGCTACAAACCTGTATTTGGAAGTATCAAAATCCTCCCCAAAAGTAATCCCTTTGCACCTAGGGCTTGGGTTAAATAACACCCTGTACAAAACAGTCTTCACATTGTGCCTCCGTACTAAGCAAAGGAATAGACTGAATATGAATTTATAGGCTCATCAGCATTTCTTGGTCTTTGTGACCATAACTGTGTTCCTCTACTTGGTGATCCAAGGGCTATCAGTAAGCACTGGGTCATGTCCTCGTCCCTCCTCATTTTGCAATACCCCTTTCACTTCATAAATAATATCTCCCATACTTATGATTGTGAGATTCTTAATTTATGACCAAATTACAGCATATTGGAGGTCTGAATTTAACAGTCCAAAGATCTACTGATTTCTTGAGTGGGATAGCCTTGTATTATCCTGGCATATCATAATTCAACACAAGATTATGCAGATTTGAGCAAAAATCTAAAGACATGCACCATTTCCATGGTTAAAATGATAACCTTTAGGAACTCACTGTAATGTCATTTCTAGAAATGTGGGCAAGGGATACAATTTAAAAAAACAACAAGAAGCAGCATGTGCTGCCTTTTGTTGAGTTCTGGTTTGCATTTTTTAGATTTTTTCCAAAGATGAAACCAGAAGAAATACTATTTTTCCTAACCAAATCAACAAAAGGGTTTTTCTTCAAGGAATCTATTTGTTGATCTGTCTCTAACTGTAACCACAACCTCAAATGGCAAGCACAAGAGGTGGTAATTTGCTTTCTCAGCTTCCTTTCATACAATTTTTCAGCACCCATAGGGGAGTAAATATTGCCTGTTAGTGTGCAGTGTATCAGTCCCTCCATCTCCACTCAAGCACAATCAGAATAAATAATTACTGATACAGTGTGGTAACAGAGCTATGCTGTGCCTCACACCAAGTAATTGTTTAAATATCTCCAAACAGTAAGAACTCTCTCCAGAAAGCATCGGCAAATTGTAGTCTCACTGTGAAAACAGAGCACACAATTTTCTGTAATTTTATCAGCTTGTCAGTCTCGACAGTAGATAAGCATTGGCACCAAGTTGTCCCCAGTCCTTTAGGGTCATATTCTGTCTCTAGATGTTTAAGCTCTCCATTCCTCCTCACTGGGGAGTTGCATGCCTGAATGCTACAGAAATCACAGTGGATGATAGTAAGGCATCTGTTCTTCATGTCTGGAGAGGGAAAAGGAAGGTAGAGCTTTGAGGGCACTGTATCTCTGATCATTTGAAAGGAGTGTGTGGTTGTCATTAGTTAGAAGGCACAAGGGTGGTGTCATTCCTCTGTCTGAAGTGGCTGCCTAACTTTTCAAGGAAATACAGGATTTCAAATAAATACATAAATACAAGTTCAATCTGTTGTAGATTATATAGATGCCTTAGAAATTTGGGGGCTTAGGCTCCTTATATAACTGATGAAAAGAGTTGGATACCTCCACTGTATGATTCAGAGACCCCAGTTTAGGAGAAGGCACCAATACATCCAAGGCTTCTGAGGTTCAGACAACTTTAAGGTTAAGACAATTTTGTGAAGTCCCTGATGCTAAGCCTTCATCTTCCTCCCAAGTTCAAAACCTCCTTACATCAGCCAAGAAACCACAGAAGGTTATTTTTGTAAATGAGGATTTTCCTGACCTCTTCCAAAGCATGGATACCCACCTCTTCTGGTTATGGTCTTCCATCAATTTTTCACATGACTGATGAAGATAAATACAATTCCAAAAGCTGGACTTCCTTGAAATACTGTTAAGCACCCAAAGGATGATGATTTATTCAGAACTGGATCTACCTCAGTCAAGCAAACAAACAAAACACACATTTAATGTCAGTAAGATGCTCTTGCAGTGAAGGGAACTGTACAGCCTCCAGTTAAAACATTTTAACTGCTGGGCCCAGCTTAGAGCTCAGCATGTCTCTAGGTTCAACTAGTAACTGACCTCCTAGATTAAAATCTGCATCAGTTCATGACACTGAAATACCATTTAGGCTTGGATGGAGCCTTGTGTAAATGACCTTCTACACAGCAGCACAGGGCCAGTAAGGAGTGCTCTAGCCACAGGTTTGTTTCCTTCAAGAATGCACATTTACCGATTCGGGAAAAAAAAAGGAAGATATCAAGTGATTATAAGATTCAGTTGATGAGCAGGATTCAAACTTAAAAAATCCAGCTAAGTTTTCATGACATTGGGAGAAAAGCACCTGAAGATCATACATATGTGTGAGGAGTTGGACACCCAGGCTGGGGATGCCCATGCCATGATTCAAAAGGCTTGTGGGAATTATCTTGGGAATCGGTTGTTCCCACTGGGAACAGGAGAAGGTACAAAATGAGGGGAAAGCTCCCCAGTCATTGAGCTGCTATTGTCTGATCTTCTCAGGGAGTTCACAGACCACGTGACACAGCATTTCCCCAGCTCCACACACTGCATAAAATGGCACACACAGTAACAAAACCTTGAGCTTAACGCTGATCATTTCCTTTGTACATCTTTATAACATTAGTCCACTTCTCTCTGTTCCTCTCAAGTATCTGTACCGGCTCATGAATGACTATACTTCAGCAATAGCCATAAATAAGTAAATGTGCACAACAACGAAGAGTTCATGGAATGCGTTCAGTCCCTGTGAATTATTCACATATACCATGAAAGAAGAAAATTAGTTAGTGGATTTTAAGCCAATCATATTAGTGATAACAGCACATGTTTACCTTTAATCATGCAGTTTCCCAAACTAAGGTTCACTCTGTGTTACCAAGATGACATTAAAAGTGGCCATGGGCTATTGAAAGCTTTACCACCAGATCAATTTAGATTACTTACTGTAACTGAAGAAGTGTGAGAATTTCTGAGATGGCTACACATTTTGTGTATCTGTCTTTGCATGCCATATACACATCTGTCCTCATGAAATAAAGTTTGAAACAGCAGACACAAAACTTACTTCAAACCTGCACTTTCATCACCAGAGTAGGGCACATGGAAGCGTTCTGTTTCTTGTTGATTCCAGGTAGTACAGATAATGGCTATTTAAGGACTAATGGTCCTTAAAGAGATTGTTGTTCTTAATTTCTCCTGAAGCAGTGTCATATATCTATTAAACATGGAGCTGACATGTTTATTCTACAAAAAATAAAAAATGAACCATGAGATTATTCTGGGAGATCTCAATGTATTTGCCATATCCACAAAATAAATAAATACACCAAAGACAGAAAGTACAGTGATGAGACAGCTACTCGTACTAGAAAACTAATTATTTTACTTCCAGTGAATAGCCTCTTTACAAGAGTAGTTTATTTCAATCTCCTCCCTTCCTGAAGTGAATCTGTAGTGAAAAGCAATTATAGTGAATATTTCCCTATTCTCAGTGCCTCTGAATGTATGTATATTAATTTGATGAAGCTATATTAGTTAATATATAGGTTTTGTCTCATATATTTTTTTGTATATATGTCTGTGACTATGTGTGAGTGTGTTGAAAATTCCCCAGACAGGCCCAGATTTGACTGCCAGGATCATTGGACTGACAGCAATTGGGAAAGCAGTTGCAAAGATGTCTAGTCCCATCTCTGGGGCTGCAATGACTGTTCTCCATGGAATTAGACTGGGAATACTGACATTTCCATCCTGACCATCACAGAGCTACTCAAGAGATCAAAACATATCATTTAAACCAACCTCACAGTTCTGAGGATGCTGTTGTTTCAAGGTGTCCCTGAGCAGGGACCATTATTGCAGCAGCTGCTAAAGGAAGAGATTTTAGGCAGCGGATGCAGATTAAGTTAAATTTAAGAAACCTCTAAGGAATTTCCAAAAGCAGCTTGATTGAAACTGCATGGAGGGAGAATTATGCATAAATGCTTAAATTCTGACTCTCATCAGGAGGACCACAGATTAAGATATGGCATTACGAAAGATTTCACTTACAAGTGCTAAATGAGCATGAAGGTAGTGATAAATTCCCCAACTTTCTTGAACATCTCACTTCAATTCTATGTGTGTTTCAAATTAAGGTTTTTAGGTGTGCTGCTAAAGCACCCAGACTCATATGGCACCCAATGTAAATGGTATGTGTGGCTTCATTCTCATCTCAACAATAACATTATAAGTAATGTCTGAAGGCTTCTAAACTGACTGAAGGGGTAGGGGATTCATATATGACTGTAGTCCTACAGATCTTATAGGCATCTGAGTATAAAATACAATTGCTAAATGCCCCTATGGAAAGAAAAGGTTTGGTCACAGTTCACACATCCTTGGTCACAAGAAAATGCAAGAAATGTGACTAGGAGAAGCAATAGTTTGAGATTCTGAGATTATGTTTTGTGAGGCAACATTACTTTTGCATGAGCAAAGTTGCTGAGTGAAAAGGCCGAAGAAAAAAACATGGGAAAGGTATGACCTCTCCTATCATTTACCTCATCAATATTTACAAAACATACTAGAAATGGGGGTTTTTTAAGCCCTATGAGAGGTCTAGAAATGACAAAAAGCAATGTTACCCAGGAATAGAACTGACAAGGATTTGCTCAGATTAGGAAATGCTGCCAGGGCTCAGTGACTTGAGTAGCCCATGACCCTGTAGTGATCTTCAGACCTTTTTTCCTCTTCAGTATCATAAGAGTATCACAGACCTACTCCGCTCTCTCACCAAATTTGGGAAGTCCCGTCTCTGGAGGTATGTTGGCTCATTCTCAGGCATCCTCACCTCACTGTGTTCTGTAGATCAAGAACAAAACTTCTCTTGTCTACAGTCACGAAAATCTAACAGAGAAACAGAGATCACAAAGATAATTACGTTCTTACAAGTTTCACAAAAAACAGCAATCTGAGTAGAGGAAGCAGTTCAAATATTCGTAACTTTGTTTCTGAAAACTTTCATGTGTTAACTTCTGTAATCGAATATGGCAGCCTGCATTTCACCATCAAACTCTACATTAAGAGCTTGAGATATATGAGAAAAAACTCTTTATAGTTAAATGTTCATCAGCTGAGAAACAAGTCCGTAGAAACCAGGCTTCATTAACTCTATCTCACAAAATATTGGAGTTCTGATTGCTTGATTTCTTTTTTTTTAAAATGGCATTCCTAGAACATAATGTTTCTTCATTTTGCTCTTGTCTTTTTTCCTGGTGATTGTGGTTAAAAAAAAAAAAAAAAAAAAAAAAAAAAAAAAAAAAAAAAAAAAAAAAAAAAAAAAAAAAAAAAAAAAAAAAAAAAAAGGAAAAGAAAAAAAAAAGGAAATTAAGACGTATAAGGGAATTTGTCTTCTGTGAGAAAACCTGAGAGCTAACAGCCATTTATTTCTGATCATTTTGTTGTTTGTTCTCAAATATAGTGCTTTTAAATCAGCTGTCATGGAGCCCACTCTAACTCCATGCAGCTGCCAAAAATGTTCCTGTTTGATCTGCTTTTGCATATTTTGGATGTTTGCTCTAACTCACCAACTTTCCTTCACGGAGCTATGCATTGGCAGTATTCTGCAAAGCTGAGGAAAACAGAGGCATTTGGGAGTGGATTTTTGTTGGTTTGGGGTTTTGGGGGTTTGTTTTTTTTCTTGCGGGATTTTAGAGATATTGCAGGGAATTGCTCATTTCTCCTTAAGCACACTCTGTAATAACTGTCCTTTTCATATGAAGCAGCCCCACATAGGGGGAAGTGACAGAAAGTGCAGAATTAATCCCACTGGAGTCCAGCAAAGAGCTGGCTGTATAGTCGGTTCTGTTCCTGGGAAATGCCAGATGTCTATACATTCAGGAGTGCAGAAATTACCATCAAAATTACGTGTTTGTCCAGCTAAACATGTCAGAGGCAGAAGTGACAATCACAGGGAGTTATTATTAGATGCAAGGAGTGGTCCCAGCTCCAGCCAGGGGAACACAAAGCACTGGTGCAAATCGTCTCCGTACAGACTGGTCCCTTTCTCCCTGACTCCAAAGATCTTACACACAGCCCAGATCTGTTGCAGTGTCTCTCTCTTTTTTTTTTTTTTTTTTTTTTTTTTTGACCCACTTCTTTCCAAAAACTCATAGTAGTGATGGAGGGAAAAAGAGGAAACTAACAGCACCATCTACTGCGTATATGACATTATTGCCTAATAGAGTTAATTTGGAGCATTAATGAATAGAGAAAACAAACAAGAGCAACAGATCCTCAGGGGTACAGGATGTTCAAAGTCTCTTTCACATAGGTTGAAATTTTTTTTGAGGGAATATGAAATATAAAAGGAAACTAATTTATCTATGTTATTTCTCTGAGAACAGCCTGGAATGCTCGGCATTGCTGCATTTTTGACAATTATTCTTATTGGGGCTAGTAATGCAGATCAAAATTATTTTTTAAAATAAAGAATGAACGGCTGGGTCAGGTTCATTCAAAGCTTTGCTTTCAAATTCGGATTGCTTCAAAAATGAAGCAAACGAACAAACTAAAAGCAAACAAAACCAATCAGAAGTTGTCTCTATTGTATGGCCTTCATCTAGTTCCATTAGAAAGATGAGAAAGCTGAGGAAAAACACCAATCTATTTACAATGACAAAGCTCTTGGAAATACTGGACTCCATGACTCTCTTACCTGGGTTTGCAATATGAGCTTGGGAGGTTTCTTGATGGGGAAGCACAGACATCTGTTTTCAAGAGAAGATTTTTGTCTGTATTTTTAGTATTAGGTGATAAGTATCTCTTAGCTGAAAAATCATAGATAGTCATGTTGAAGCAGTGTAAAACGAGTGCTGATGATTTTAAAATACTTATTACTAGACAGTTGACTCAAAAATGCTGTTTTGTGAACCTCCTTACATGGGGCTTTGCAGATATCAGAATATTTTTTTTTCAGTGCAGATTCATGCATGTAAAAGTTGTTGCCCCACTAGGCTTTCTTTGCAGCGGTCTATTTGTGTGATAAATGCTTGTTGTCATCAAAACAAGTTACTGAGTATTTTTAATCCCTGATGGTGCCATCTGAGATGCAGACCTGGAAATGTAGACTGACTTCTGCCATCTCCAACCATTTTTCTGAAAGACATGATTCTTTCCATCACACCCACCAAACTCCCCATGCCAGCAGTTTGTTACAATTGCATCTGTACCACAATGAGATGAAACCAAATTTCTTTTATAAGACATTTCTAAATGTTAACAGTATTATGATGTTTGAGATATAGTAGTGTAGTTGCAGAAAACAGCAAAAACCTGTAGTGTGCAGAACATGAAATTGCACAATCCAAATTAAACTCACATCTGCTTTTGACTAGAGGCAAAACACCAGAGCAGAAAAATGAGATCTGGGGAAGCTATGATGCTCCACTGGCAGACAAAAGCTTCCTCTGGAGGAGATGAGGCATCTTCTGACCATATAGAAAAGCACCACTTCTCTGACAAAGTGAATGAGGATGCAGATCAGTTTATTCTTGTTCAGCTTTCTACAAAAATATATTTTATTCTGGCTCATTTAGCTCTTTTTTCCTTTAAAATGAAAAAAAAATCAACCATTAAATCCTTACCAAAACATCTCTCACCCTGGCTTCTTTTAGCAGTTTCTCTATTAGAACACCCAGTCCTCTCTTGTTTCTGCCCCAAAGAGCTTAAGATTTAGAGAACAATCAGGTTGTCTTCCCCTTTCCTAACTCAAAACCAGATAGCTATCTCAACGACAACAAAGTGTATTGTAACTTAGAAAGGTTACACTTTGTCATTGCACACCTGCTTGGAGGATGCAGCCCTCCACAGTATGGATGGTTGCAGCGTTATAAACTGATTGCCCACAGGGTTTTCTGATGACCCTTCTGAAGAGTGTCCCACCTGCACAGGGCCAGAGCCAAGGACAAGTATAGGAGACATTGGACATCAGCTATAGGACTCTTGAAATGGGACACTGGGCTCTGTCAATCATATCCTAAGACAGTACCGATTCCAAATTGAGAGCAGGGTGGGATACCAGAGTAATAGAAGAGGTGATCAATCCTGTAACATCATGCTTGTTTTCTTGGGTTTATTTTTGTTTTGTTCTTTCCATGGACATTACTGTCATTTGCTGTAATCAGTTTAACTTTCCTCATTCCTGGATTTCAAGGCAGGAAATTATACTAACACCTCTTAGAGAGGGTGATGTGTTTTTCACTCTACAGTCTTCAGTCTTTCTCCCAGATTCAGCTTTCTTCACAGGGGAAATAGATACCGAAGTGATATTTTAGTGACTTAAATAGTATCAGATGGATTTTGCTGGAGAAAAAAATCACAAGTAGCAATTTACCCTCTACAAGAACAAATCTGTTATGTGTAAACAATAGCTTATTTCAGGTTTTTATATAAGCTGATGCCTGGTTAAAAGGATTTCCCAGGTGGCCATAGCGAATGAAGCATTAGCACTCTAGATATGGTGGGAGAAATTGTTTGTAACATGAGAGGAACATGTATTTTGTTGGATCACCTCTTTTCCATCCATATCTGCATGGCATCTCGCCCTGATATAGATAATAAATCTTAAAAGGAATTCACATTTTTGAATATCAGTTGGAGTAGGTGTCTGTAGCAGAATCTGTCACTGCACACAAGCATGGAGCTTTCCTTAACAAACACCGAAAACTCAGTGACAAAATAAAATCAAGCTTCTACTTTGGAAAAGCTTTAAAAAACCTTTTGAGAAATGTTCTCATTCACAAAGCTCTAAGTGAATTGCTTCCCATCCTGGGAAGACTATAAAGGCAACATGAGGGAGTTGTGCAGGATATTGACACATATGCTGGTTTCTACCTCCTGAAGAATGACTCTGAACTTCTCCCAGTCCTCCTGCAACACCTGTTGATTTTCTATTTGCTAAGGACCTTCTTTCTATCAATCCATTCACGAATCCAACAGGGAATGTTTGAGCAAGAATTACAAAGCCACAGTGACATTTCAGATCTTTGGTGAATGGCCTTGTTCCCTCCTAAAACTACTTCTATTAATTGGAAAAGATGAAACAACTCTAATGGCCAAAAACTGTGGGCCTGGAAAGTGCAAATGACATACTAAGCAGAACACTTACAAAGAAACCAATCAATAGGAACATTATGATGTTATAAAAATCCTTAGGTTATATCCTTAACTCCTGGATTTTGAGGGGGAGGAATTGGTCTCTGAAACAGATCTGTACTTATGGTGGATGAATCCTAGTACTCAGCTAACCTGATTGTCCCTTATGACCTTGTCACCTTGAAGTCTCAATGAGACCCTGAAGTTTTGACATAGATAACTTCTCTGTTACAATAATAGGAGGAATAAGTGCATTGTAGTGTCTGAGAAAACTGTCCTTGTCTAGGTCTGCCAGAAGCGCAGCCCGTGCCTGAGGCCAGAAATGAAAAACAAGAGGAGAGGGATTCTCCTTATCTCCCTTTCCCAGCTCCAGCATCAGTCCTCATTCAGTGATGTTCCTGGAACAAGGAAATGGGAAGAAGGACAAGGAAGAAGCCTGAAGCCAAGACAGGGTCTTGTCTCTACCTCCAAAAACCTCTCAGCAGTGCTGGGTGAGAAGAATAGGCAACTTAACTGGGGCCCCAGGGATTGAAGCCCAACCTCAAAATACTCTGTGAACATTACAGTTAGAGCAACGCTCCTCTGAGCACCTCACAGCTTCTTTCAGTGCTTGCACAACTCTAAATCAGGTTCTTTCTCAAAGTTATTGCCTTAATTCATTCATCAAACATGCTGGATTTCACCTTCTGGCCACGTGAATGTCTTCTGTGCCCCCAGTGTGGGCACCATACTTTAAAATGGTGCCTTTAACAAAGCTATTCTCCAATTTTTAACCCTGGCTTTAACCCAATTGGATTGATCACTGGCCTTTGAGGTGTCTCTGCCTTTCACGGTGCTATTGGTACTGCTTATTTGAATACATTGGTTTGGAAGCATTGTTTGAAGGGCTGCTGCCATCTACCCTTAATGATTTTACTACACTCTCTCTTATTCAATCTGCCATCACTTTCATTCTGCTGTTTCCAGGTGTTAATTTTCTTTCAGCTTTGTCCAAGCATTAGATTCTCCCTGACATAGAGTTAGCCCACAGGATACACATCAGCATCTGTCAGTGCTGATCTAGGTGGTGGCTCAGAGATGCCTCCAAATCAAGGGACACCTCTGAATATGCACTGATGTGCTGCAGCTCCATTCCCAAACTTCTGCATCTTTTATTCATTATTCTGGTGGACAGGTGAAAAATAATCACCAATGGCTGGTTTTGGTGGTGAACCACAAACAGTATTATCTGAGAGCCATTACAGGATATCTGAGTCACAGCTATACTGGTTTATGACTCTCTGCTTGTCTTAAGCTAATCAATATGGTGTTCATAAATGCAGAAGGAGCTCACTGTTTTTCCCAGCAAGCATCAAAGGAAAAGTGTATGGAAACCTGCTCCCTTTTCCAGCATCATTGTAGTCTTAACAAGATGTTGAAGCAGGAGATCAGAAAAGGAAGAGTTTAGAATCAAGTTGGGCAGGGTTTACAAGTATGTTAGTGACGTGCAGATAACATAATGAAATTTGAAATGTCAGTTAGGAAA
Source organism: Athene cunicularia (assembly GCF_003259725.1). Lineage (NCBI taxonomy): Eukaryota > Metazoa > Chordata > Aves > Strigiformes > Strigidae > Athene > Athene cunicularia. Next base: position 147,955,084 of record NW_020799095.1, read on the forward strand.
ATTGGGGTGTATCGGTTGTCCAATAGACCAAGTGCTGCAAGTAGATTTTGGATTGTTCCCAGTGGACTGGTGGAATTCAGGACATTTCTGGCAAGCACAGAGATGGGATTGTGCTCCTTTCCCAGATGAAACACATCAATCCAGGACTGAGGTCATTGATAAAACAATCTGGGACACTTCTGGTTGGTGAATAAAACCAGTACATCTGTTCCCTGCAATAATAATCCCCTAATCTCACATTAAAAAAAAAAAAAAAAAAAAAAAAAAAAAAAAAAACAAAACCAAAACGCCCACAAAACTCTCAAAGTATAAGAAGTGATTTCATTTAGAAATAGAAATGAATCTATTCAGTCTTTTCTGTCTTAAATACTCCCCAACCAACTGAACAAAATCCCTCTGATGCAATTTAAATAATTTACATGCCAAGGTTTTTCAAGGTAATTCTGGATGTTGTCTATCCTGAAGGTAAAAACTACACTTTGCAATGTGGCTTCATTTCACCTTCTTCCCCTCTCCCCATCCTTCCCTCTACCCCCTCCTCATTGTCTCTCTGCCATGCTATGGAACTGGGCTCTGATTTTTCTTGTCAGAAGAGCTGATGGAATGGAAGCTCAGCACCAGACCATCTTTTCTTGTAATCAATAATAACAGTTTGAACCATGTTCCCTCTGAGAATACACAGGAACAATGGTGTTCTGCAGTGGCAGAATTTTATGTTTGTCTATGACTTGAACATCACACGTCAGTACTTTGCACTAATAGACTGGTCTAGCATACAGCCATAACATCCCCAGAAGACTTCACTTCATCCCCTGCCTGCTCCAAAGGAGCATTAGACATCAGATATCCACCTGGAGTAGAAGTCCAGGCCACAGTTCAAGACTGATCCCATCCCCATTGCTTTGTGCCTGGCCCTGCTTTGTCACACTTGTCCCAGAACTGCCACACCTTGGCTGAGCTCAGCATCCCTGGGCTGTTCCCAGATCTGGAACTCAGATTAGTAATCTAGGAATCCTGGACAGATGCCCCCCAAGAAATTTCCAGTTATTTTTAAGTCAGTGATACCTTATATACACAAAGGATGACTTTCATACATGCTCTCGTCAGTACTTCCTATTAGCTGACTCAGTTCCTCCATCACTGTAGAGCCGTTTTAGGTCTCTGATGCCTAGTTCATGCATTCCTCTACATGGCAAGAGGTATAAAAGTTAATCATCTGCATGGCTCAGTGAACCTTACTCCTAGAACATTAAGCTTACTGACTCTGAAAAGGTGTTTCTGATGCCTTCTTTTATCATAAAAACAGAGCACATTAAACTCTTACTTATTGCTCCAGAGGATTTTAGTGCTGCGGGTGGAAATAAAAGCTTTGCTACTAGCTTAAACATGGTGAGAAACCTCCACTGTTGCCGTACTGTATCCTCTGGACAAACTTTCTCTAGGGCTATTCCCTTCTCTTTTCCACAGGGTCTATGCCACCGTATCACCTGGACCCCTTCCAGTAGAGGATGAACAGCAGTCACACGGCTGCCTTCTATCTTGTTCTCACGCCTGAGGAAAACCAGGCTGTCACACGCACAAGTACCAGATCTGACTTAAATCATCATTTCCCAGAAACAAGATCACTACTCTTATATTTAAATTAGTGTACAGAAAATTATACTCTACTAAATAAATCAGGCTTTCTTCCTCTCTTTTCCTCCCTTCTCTTCCCTCCCTCCCTCCCTGACCTACAGGTACAAACTGCATTGTCTATTCTACCTACAAAACCTTTTGTAAACTATCATCAGCTGAGTTTCTACAGAAAGAAACAGCCACATAGCTACTGTATGTTTAGTGATATCAGTGGCAAAGTAATTACACACAACCCTAAACAAGGAGATTCCTAAATAGAGTTCTGCTAAAAGATGCTGTAGGACTGGGATGGGAATCTGGACATGCAACTGGTTTTCTTCCTCTTTTTATTTTTTTCTCTACAAAGTGTTTCTGTGAGGACTGTGAGAAAATAGACTGGTCCATTCACCAATGTACCTGCTTTATTAAATCAATCTTCAATCAACCACAAATGTGAAATGTAATTCACCCTCCTAAGATAGAATTGACGGGTCAAGAAAATGTTCAGGGCTGACAACCAACCCAGGGCATTAATGCATTCCACCTTCTGCGGTACGCTCTTTTTTCTTGAAAGTTGCCACCTTTGACCTGACCCAGTTTGAAGAAAAACATAACCTAAATCAGCCTAATCTTGAAAGCAGGCATCACAGCTCTGATGAGAGTGACGACTTCTCGGGGAGGAAGGTAAAACAAACTGATTTGTCCTCCTACATGAGCAGCAGCTGCACACTCCTAAAACAACTGACTTTAGATGTGTGGAAGGGAAAAGCAGGGTTCATTCCCTGTCTTCCCATTCCTGGCAGGTGTTATACCAACACAAAAGTGTCAGAAGACTGTTGCAATAACAGCAGGAAAAAAAAAATGGAGAAAATGTGTCAAGGAATTAGAAATGGGAGAGGGTAACATTTTTTGATTTCACCACAGCTTTGTGCATGTATTTGTGTGTGTACAAGGGACAGAAAGAAAAAAAAAAAAAAAAAAAAAAAAAAAAGAGAAAGACACTTTCTTCTGCTTAAAGATTTTCTTAAACAGGCCTTTTGAAAATCTACTCCCCCCCTACACACACACCTGGTATGTTGTAAGAAGAGTGTTTTTCCCTCACAGTGAGATCTCAGAATTAGTGCTTACCAACACAGCACTCATCATCAATCATGCATTGTCCATTCTTCATTGAGCTAGTGCCTTTATCTCGCCACTATTTTCACATTTTATTAAACCCTCTTGATTATTTATTATTTATTCCCTCACAAACTCACTTCCTCACAGTTTGCTCTCGTCGTGCTCTGCAGCATTCAACAGAAATAGCACAAAACTCCCAGCACATCATAACCAAATAGCTTTCTTTTGAGAAAAAAATAAAAAATTAAAAAAAAAAAAAAAACAAACCCAAAAACCAGACAAACAGCAAATAAAGCCCTTCATATAATACCTTTAATATTCCAACCATAAGAAATTCACTGCGACACAGCGTTCTTCACACAGACATTATTGTAATTTGGATGGAGAAGGGCCAAATATGCTTCAATATCCCATCTTTAATCTCCTAAAATTAAGCCCTAATCATCAGGTAACAAAGTATCCTGAAGGGAAGAGAGGGGGAGAGGGGAGAAGGATTTAGGTACCTCGGTGGTTCCATTGAAACTCTTGCATTTTGTATTAAAATATTTACCTAGTAATTAAAATTCCACTCCCTCTTTCACAAAGTGGCTTTTAAGCCCATCAGAAGAGTCTTTCTTTCCATGAGAAGTCATGGCAGGACTCTGGCGTTATTGGTATCCTGGATCTGCTAGACATGGAAAGGCAGGGAATGAGCCTTCTTGCAGTTTGTTAGAGCATTTGGACATTGAATTGCCAGACCAAGTGAATCCTGAGAAGAGATGGAAGTGTCTGGGAAGCCCAGAGCTAAACTCTCAAATCTTTGAAAAAATTGTATTGGCTTGGCTTTTGCTACTCTCTGTTCAGGATAATGTCTTTTGTAGGTCAAATTTCTCTGTTCTTACCTCTTCATCTTCACTGTGCCAGGAGTCCAAGAACCTCATTCAGAGTTGTGCATTAATTTAGGGGCTGGAGAACCTGAATCTCTTAGGTGCCCAATATTAATTTCCTCATGCTGAGTCCTGGAGGAGCGTTTTCACCTTTGCTCTGCCCTCACCAGGAATACACATGAATTTAATAATCCCTAAGACTTTAGAGGCTACCAGAAGTATTTAGAGCAGTACAATATATTCGCTTAGCCATAATTTCTGACAGAATTTTACTGGCTAGTGGCAGTGACAGGGAAATGTGTCTGATACTGGTGTCTGTCTAGAACAGGGCGGTGACCATTGGACTCAACCCAAAGCTTCTCAGAAATACAGGTCAAGCCTATATTACCACCACCGCCACCATTATAAAGAAGTACCAGTATCCAACATGCCTTTTCTGAGCTCCCACAGGAAAGCAGTGCTTTCTGCTGCTCTCAGCAGTCTGCTGTTGATTTTCTATGTGCCTGGAGCAGGATGTCTTGGTCCCTTGCACATCTCTGCTGGGAAACTGCCACCCCAGGGGCTAGGAGAGGAATCTTACACCAATTTCACAGCTGCACTGGCCCCAGCACCAGTCCAACACTAAAGAGTGGGCATGGAGAGACTGAACGTGCACATAGATTTAGCTTATGAAGGCATAGTGAGAGAGCACAGTCAATCAGAGGGAGAACAGCAGTGCACATAATTACATGAACAAATTGATGCATCCTCTTGCTTTTTGACCCGAACTGGCAAGGATCCTGCAACAACCAGCACATAATTTCTCCCACTAACCAACCATAAGAGGCAGATAATATCAGCTCACTGAAGACAGGAAACTACAGCTTCTTTCAGATCATAATTTAATTAACTGTGATTTTCCTAACATGCTTTTTTCTTTTTTTTTTTTTTTTTTTTTCCACAGGCTCCAGGCTTTAAGGACAATAACAATTTAATGAGACAACTTATGTTGTGTTTATTCTCCTGCCACAGGCACAAACACTCCATGGGCTGGCGGGCAGGAGCTGAGCATGGAGCCAGCCCACCTGGGACTCAAGGTGCAACTCAGACCTTTTCTATGAGCCATGTCCAAATTGGAGCCAAATTAGCCTGGGGCGCTTTTTTCTGTTGTGATTTTAACAGTCCTGGACCTTTTTTCAGACATGCAACTGTTTAAGAACCTGACAAAATTTAAAAGAGTAGATTATTTTGCCAATGGCCTCCACTTTGCCCCCCTTTCTTCTCCCCTGAGAGAGCTTCTGCAATTTCTTTGTTATGTCTGAGGCTTGGAGGGAGGCTTTTGGGAAAGTGTGCCGTGATTTTAAGTTAATAGTGCCATCTAGTGATGTAAGGGACACATGTGCCTCTGCATCACCAGGCAGAGCTGCAATGCTCTGGATCTTCCCCAGGAATTAACCATCTTGTGTAATATTCAGTAATGTCTCTGTGGCATCAGGGGGACTTGTCCCAGAGGCAGGCAGAGTTCGAACACACTCCTGACACCTGCCCCGGAGGCGGGAGCAAAGGTGAGGAGATAGTATCCAGAGCTTGGGAAAAAAGGAAATCCATCCAGATCTGTATGTGAGGTTTTAGGATATGCTGCTTAGCACCTACAGGAGTGTGAGAAAGTAATGGTCCTGCGATGCTCTTCAATATTCCTGGTACAGATACACATCTATGATCCACATATATATATATATATATATATATATATTTGTGAATATATGCCTCTATATCTCCCCAGCAGTGTATATAAATAACTGTTGAATCCTCAAAATTTAGCAACCTGATTCCCAGCGGCTGTATTTCATTAAACTATTTCCAAACAGGGGAAAAAGTCATGTGGACACACACACACACAGAGTAACCAATCCCAAATGACAGCCATATATATACGATCATTTGAAGTATTTCACTATGGCAACATAACCAAATTCAGGCAAAACCTCTGGGACTCTTTAATACACCCCAGAATTTGAATTTTAAAGAGTAGGTACAACGAAAGTTTATTCTTGGTCCCATTGTGAAGCTTTTTCTCTATACTCTCTCCATGTGCCGTTCTGAGTTTGCCTTCATGCCTATCCTTAAGTTATGAATAACTACCTGAGGACTTATTTTTAAGCCCAGAGCATGCAATGACAACACTTTCTGTGATTCATTTTAATGAGAAGGCAAAGCACTGTTACAAAGCCAGACTCCAAGCTAATCACTCATTCCAGCTGCCGAAGGAGTATGCTGGATGACAAACCACTTCTGTGCCTTCTTACAGCTGGAGTACAATGGTGTTCTCATTTTCCTGAATAAAACATAGGAAAAGTGGATCCTGAAAGAAAGTCTGCAGGGATTTGTACCAGTATGCTTGTGTCACAGATCTGAAAGGGGACCTGGCTGCTCTTTGCTTGGCTTGTATTTATTCTGTACCTCATGTTTTTTAGTTTTCCCTGATGACTTCCAAGAGTTCAGGTAAAAATGTTGGCCTCTTTTCCTTTCCCTGCTCATCACTTCTTTCTGTTTTTAATTGTCGGTAGGGTGGGTTAGTTTGTTTGCTTCCCTCTGACACTTCAGAGTTTACCCAGGAGTGCAGGGTGAGATGTGCTGATGACAGGAGTGAATAGGAGATTCGTTTAGAATCTGGATGGGATTTCTTCAACACACACTCAGGGTTGAGATGATTTTCAGGCTGCAGGCAAAAGGAAATTTGTGGGACAAAGCTCTGCAGACCTGCAAAGTATGGCGTGCATCTAGAATCACACATGATTTTTTTCCTAAATCATCACTGGCTTGTGCAGGAGGTGAGTATACTGGTAATGCCCAACATTTTTCCTTTGACATATTTGGAGATTTTGGTCTTTCACTATAAAATTTAAGTTTCATGTAGACTGTTTGAAAGTATTTCCTGCTCCAGGGCTTGAAGTATATGTTCTGTGGACCAAACATTAATTGCATTTTTTCCTGTGAGTTTGAGGACTGGACTTTATGACCCCAAAAGTCTCCTTGTACTCCTAGTATAATTTTCCTTTCCTATTATTTTTTTTTTTCAGCATTGTTTTCTTTAAATCTTAAAATAGCTACAGCATCTAGCTTGAAATCAAGTTGAAAAACTAGGATATGACCAAAGAAAGCCTGGAGATATATATATCAAGGGACTGATTTTCAGTCTCTCCCCTCACCATTTGTTGCCCAAGACTGCAGAAAGTAAATGCACTCCTGGAAAGACTCTTTCTGAAAGGCTTGTCTAAGGAATAGCACATGACTATAGTGAGGAGTTTCAAGGTCTAATTGTTTGTGTGATTCAGACAGGGAAATTATGTACATATGTGACACACAAAGGCTAGCCACAGCCCTGCAGCCTCTAAAGGTCCTGTGGAAGAACTGTCATGCACCCCGATGTCTACGATTTACTACACAGTGGCCTTGGGTTTTAATGACAATGTGTATCGAAAAAAAATGCCTCAACCTAATCAGTGGATCTGTTGGATGTAAAGATCAGTTTGAAATCTCTGATGTTTTTTCAGAAGTTGGAGAGAATTTTACACCTTTCTGAATGCCATTTGCCTGCAGGTAAAGTATGTCACTTGTACCAATTATAGCCAATTATGAACTGACTGACCTGATGTGATATGGAGACATCTCACGGGATTTAGTTTGCCTTTGCAGTCAGAGAAGGTAGAACCCACATTAGTGTTCAGGTATCTGGGATTTGCATATCTGAATTTTCTACATCCTTTGGATATAGATTGCCTGACTTTGTCTTTACAGGATCCTTATTTGGGCCAGGTGAAAATGTACCACTGTGGGATCTTGGAGAGGATCATATCTGCATGAGGCGTGGTGGCCTTCTGTGCGGCCAAGGCTGTGCAGCAACACACTGATTGCCTTCTCTTTCCCTTCCCAATATGGATCAGCATTGCACCTGTTCCCAATGAACAGACATATAAAGATAAATGTCTAGATGTATTTCCTGCAGATTTTTTGCGGTTGATTTTCTATCTGAAGTCTAAATTGAGAACCAGATCCTGCCCTGTGCCCCACACAAACTCCCATATTCTCATCTGTTTTGTCAAAATCTGTAGTAAATCTGTTATGTGAGGATTTAATAGGGGGGCAGTTAGCTAGATTATAAAGTTTTGGGATTTGGGAATATGCAGGGTTTTTTTACGGGATAGCACCCTCTGTTTGCTCTTCAGAATGAATATCAGACTAATAGCTTGGTAGGCAAATGCCTGTAAGCATGTCAGCTCTGTGACTGTGATGCGTATTGTTCCAATCCCTGAGTGTAATGTGTGCGCTCAGTAACTGTTCCGTGCTTTTCTCAAAGTGCTAGTGTCAGGTTTCAAAAGAGGAATATGCTGTCAGGGAGCTGAATGAGATAACACTTGTGTTTGGAGCAGTGAGTGTGAAACATGTCTACAGAGATGAAGTCACTTCGCTAAAACAGAACGCTTGATTCCTCTACACCTGTGCTTTGGCGTTTTTGCTTTCTGTTTTAATCAAAAGATAAGGGACTGAATGGGGTCTCTCTGCACACTCTTGTACATATAGCAATCCCACAGGGGTAAGGGAGGACTAAAACTGCTATCAGAGCAAGCCAGTGATGGAGCAGCTTGAAAGCCAGAAGTCAGAGCCAGACTCCTCTCTTACTTAGCCTGGGGTTTGCCACCACTGCTCTGCACCCTGCACGTCTCTCTGAGTGTAAGGCAGCCAGTGCCATATCACAGGTTACCTTACTCTCTTTTGAGAGAGTGTTTTGCCAATCATCAGGCCTAGCATAAAGATGAACCAATAACTAAATTGTATTTGACACAAAAGGGTCAGTACATGGGTGAGTGCTGAGGGTATAAAGTCAATCAGATTATACATAATTAACATCCATCCCAATGACCCCAACAACACCACCGCACAACCAACAATAGGTGGAATAAATGGTGCAATGCAGTCTCCCATAGAAGGGACAGGAGACAACCAGGTCAACCAGCCAAACACATAAGACCAAGGAAGCCACACACTGAATCCCTACACAGCCCACACTTACAAAGGCCAGACCTGACTGGAGCCCAGTCCCAGGGAGGCAGGAGGTCCTTCCCCAACAGGGAACTCTGCACAGGGCACCCACCTCACACACAGACACTGCCCTGCCTGCAAGGGGTCCCAGCTGTTATCCCTCAGTGGACACCTGACCTGGGGTTACTCACTGCAGAGCCCTGGGGCTCAGTGACCCAATGGCTCTGTCTGCAAGGCCGCCCCACCCTGGAGGGAAGCCTAAAGGGAAACTCACCCCCCTTTGGGAAGGGCTGTGGGAATCACCCACATGTCAACCTTAACTTGGGGCTTGGGGTTGAAACCCCAGCATTTCAGAGAGTCACACTAATTAGCATCCATAGGTATTTGTGAGGACTCTTTCTTATCCTCACAGTTGACTAGTGGACATTGTAGTATGTAAATCATGCTATCATGCCCTGATGAGTAAGAAAAATATCATTTTCACAGAAGGTCTGTTGGGCTCAGAGGGGTGGCATTTTACCTACTGTCTCCACCGACATGGCTTAAAGAGTTAGATATCCATCTAAGTATTTTAAGAGGGTGATTCACCTGACCTGTTTTCATTATCAGTCTTAGGAGATGATTCACCCTCTGGAGGAGCATCTCTTTGTCTTTCAAAAATTGCTGAGGAGTCCTAGACACCTAGTTGGCATCTGTTGAATAAATGTGTATGTTTATTGTGCTGGTACCTCCATATGATCAGGTCACACTATGCTCTCTTTATGCTCAAAAGAGTCAGTAGAGTTTAGGGACCTCCAACCTTCACTGTTTGAATTAAATTTTCTTGTTAACTGTAATAACAATGCAGATTCCTCATGCACATGGAGATGCCTGCACAGAATCACAGAATCATCTAGGTTGGAAAGGACCTTTAAGATCATCCAGTCCAACCATTCACCTAGCACTGACAGTTCCCAACTACACCAGATCCTTAAGCACTAAGATGACCCAACTCTTAAACACCTCCAGGGATGGGGACTCCACCACCTCTCTGGGCACCCATTCCAATGCCCAACAACCCGTTCTGTAAAGAAATACTTCCTGACACCTAGTCTAAAACATCCTGACATCTGTGTCTGTAAACATGCAGCACTGGATGAGATGAACCCTGCACTAGTTTATACTAAACCCCACATTTTAAATGGATAATGTTAGATTAAAGGATCCTCACTCTTCATGGCCATCAGGCATCCATATCTTAGAGCCCAGATACTTAAAGGAGATGGCTAGGCGGGACAATGGTCTTTAGTTCACACTTCTACTAGTCTTTGTAGCTGCCTCATATGCTTTATGTAGAGGGTGAGGTATATATAACACATGTACAAGGATGTCAGACTGCTATGACTCATATCCTTTCCCACTGTTATCAGACACAGTATGAAGTACAAAATAAAAAAAAAAAAAAAAAAAAAAAAAAAAAAAAAAAAAAAAAAAAAAAAAAAGAAAATACAACTAAATAAGTAAAAACCTGAGTAAACACAGAATCTGTTTCTATGACTGGAACAATAATGGTCCTTTCAATAATGCAGTATCCTTGGACCATCAGATATATTTTTGGAAAGAAACTCTTTTTGGAGACATTTCAGATGAATATTGTTAGCCTAATTAGCAGTAGGTTTATCACATTCCCAGCTTATTCACAGAGGAATAAATTCTAAAAGGTTGCTGCTTTTGTTTGAGCTCATTAAGATTGTATGTGCCATTACAGTTATAAAACTTATATTTTTGATTATTTGGGAAAAAAAATAGAGATCTATTTGGAATAATCTCTGACACATTCAGACTGCATAAATAAGTTATTTTATATATTCACGCCATCAATAACTTGTCTCATTTGTTCCACTTCTACATACATTTATAGGAAACACCTTCAGCCCAGAACTAACAAATACTATGCATATTACAATTTCTTTACACTTTGATAGCTCATGAAAGAGAGCATTTACTATAAGTCTTGCTTTTCATAAGACTCTTATCCTCATTTTCAGCTATGACACCAGAATAAATTGCAGCTGAGCAGGGATACAACTCTCCCTAATTCAAACTGTTTCCCAGCATCTCGGAAGCAGTTGTACAAAACTTAATGGAAGGCAGTGCCATGAACTGGTGTGGAACAAGAGTGCAGAAAAAGACTTCAGTCTTTAGTCTCAGTTGTTTTTTTACCCCAGTACAGACCAGTGATATTTTTAGATCACAATATCTTAACAGTATTCATGAAAATCCAAATCAGCTGTTTATGTGTGTAATTTTCCCATCTTTATATTTTTTTAGTCTTTCCTTTAGGAACAGTACTGTATGTGCAGTGCAATGTATACATGTACGCATTTACAGCCACACCATATCATTGAAACCTACACATCTCTCCTAGAATACCCGGATGGGATGGTAAAGGACACTCTTCATTCCTTGAGTCTTAAGGTAGTACAAAATCAAAGATGGGAAGGGAAAGAAAAAAAAAAATGGGAAAAAGAGATCACCAAGATCACCAAGAGCAAATTATTTCCCTAAAGAAAGTTGTTGATACAGGGAAATTGAAACCAAAGTGCATGTAACAGGAAAAAAAAAAAATAAATCACAAGCATGACATGTTGCCTGTACTAAGTCCCAGGTGGAAGCTATTTTCCATTTATTTGAGTGGAATTGGCATTTCAGAGCATAGTTTACCCCTGAAATCACCAAGAAATTTCATAGCAAATGGAAATGTAATTAAACAAGTTAAGGCATCATGGGTTAAGTGGGAAATATTAGAGGGCTCTACAAGGATAAACCTGCAAGCTCTTTTTAGAGGTAGTGAGGTGATCATGATGGACAGCCAAAACAGGGACAACAAGGGTAGAAACCTGCAGTCACAAAAAGGTGTGAACAGTACTGAGATGGTAATACCCTTCAACACATCTCTTGCTGAGCTAAAATTCTGTAGATAGACTGGATCTTCTCAGAATTAAGAAACCAGTGACAGAGATGGGAGGAATTTTAATTATTTAGCCAAGTGTGAAAGAGAAAGAGTAATAAATACATAAAGTTTGAGAAGAAAGAAATTCCAGAGAACATTTTTAATCTAAAACTAAGGAAAGAGCATATTGTGAACAAAGAGAAGGACACCATTAATACAATTACAGATTTAGACTCATGTTGTAGACAGAATTGGGCCAGTAGTTACCAGAGACCCCAGCATTCATTATAATTCATTTAGAAAGTAAAAACAAGATGCTGAAAACTCAGCAAGCCTGTAGAAAGGAATTAGGAGCCAATTGAAAAATAGGAAAGGAAAGACGATCATAGACCCAGCCAAGGCTTCACATCTCTCCTTTACTTCCATGACTCAGATCACCAGGAAGAGACACCACCTCTGATTAGTACCCAAGTTCCCGTCTTGCACCCTGGAAAATGGGTTGCCAGTGAGAGAAAGAAGAGAAAGCGGACATAATCTCTGCCAGTTCAAAGGAAAAGATCTTAAGATATCCATAATGAGCAAATACTTTATCAATATTATAGCAACCACCTCCACCATTTCACCAAAGTCATGCAAGGATAACACTGAAAAACTCCTCTTCCTGACAAGCATAATGATAGCTATAAAGTCAAGAGCACTGGTTCAGTGGGAACTAGATAAAACTAGTCATGTGTCACTTACTGTATGGAATAACAGGTCCCTACTAATGTTTTTTTTTTGGTCTGTGCTTGGCATGAATAAATAAGAATGGTGAATGAGTCATGAAAAAGAAAGGTTGGCCAGATAATCTAGGGAAAAACTTGTTGATTTTTGCTTTTGTTTCTCTAATGCATTAATTTGTTTTTAATAGTTCGCGTTATCCACATATTTACTACTCATTCGTGTTACTACACTGAAATCAGATCAAATAGGAATTTCTCTGCATATAATTACAATTCTTTTGCCAGATATTAGTGGCAGCACTATAGAAAACAAGCATCAGTATCTCAAGGTGAGTATTTCATTTTTAAAAGAAATGAGAGTTCAGGCCATTATACAGCCAGATTCCCTTTTCTGTCCCAGGGAAACTGAAATTTCACTTCAATGATTATAAGTGTCTCCTTCTTCACAGTCACTTTTTTTTTTTTTTTTTTTTTTTTTTTTTAGGGAAAAATTAAAAACCAGAAAGAGAATTAGGGAACTCATGTAGATGGATTTAAGGATGATTTCAAGCATGGACATTTCTGTTCTGCATTGATCAAAAGGCTTGACTTCTATGAACAGAAGGCAGGCAGAACTTTTGCTGACTTTAATTCTTTGTATGGCACCGAGACATTATTTATGATGCACATCAGAAATTATTAGAATTTAACATATTTCAATCATCTATGCTCAGCTGAGCATGGTAATTATTTCTCTTTTCACAAGTAAGTCAGTCCTAATTTAGGTACGTAAATTATTTTCCTTAAATTCTCCAGCCTATGTATTTTCAGAAAGCAGCTGAAGTCTTTGCTTACTTTCAGATTTTGTGTACTGTGGGATCCTGTTTTTCTAAAAAGCAAGTACTATAATTTGAAAAATAAGTTAAAATGTTCCAGAAAAAGAGAGTGAACCCAAACTATGTGTGAATATAGTTTGCAACTATGGTCATGGCCCCTGTTAGAAATGACCAGAGGCTCCATGCAGCATGACAGGTTTCAGCACGAAGCAGACCAGTTTTCTCTTAACCTCTTCTTTTTTTTTTTTTTTGCATGTACTCTGTGCTCCATATTGCTCACATGAGTGTGTGTGTGCCTGTAAGAATGGTTTAGCTAAATTTGGGCTCCAACAATAGACCACAGAGTGGTCATAGTATTTCCACTTACGGCTCCTCAAAGCCCTTCAGGAGGGGTTATTCCTTCTTTGTTACTTTGCAGAGTGTGTGACCTCATGTCAGCAGTACTGGCATCTTAGGGTCCTGGTATGGCCTAAATCCTAAACAATAAATACCTGGGAAAATCATAGCTTAACTTACCTAAAGCCACACAAGAAAAAAAAAAAAAACCTACAGCTTTTTGATGCTTATTTACCCAACATGTTGATCCTTTTGTACTAGATGCTAGATGGCTCACACAGTTATCTACATCAGTGTGCTCAAAGAGGTGGAATCCTTATACTCTTTTTGTGCAAACTGTCTCATTAAGTAAATTTGTGTTGCTATGGAAACACAATACCTAGCACAGGAATTGTGTTGGCAAGGCAAAAACCCCATGTATTCCTTTAAAGTTCCTCAGGGTTGACCATTCCCTTAGGGACAATCTACTGTAGCAACAAATCTGACTCATTTATTTATGTCACTGAAATCCCTACAGGAATCACAGCACTGGATGATCTTCTCCTGAGCCCATCTTCCCCCCACACACACACACTGTTTATCCTTCTGGTTTAGACTAATATTTAATTCTGAGAGCCGGATCTTCTTGCTAGACTTTTAGGATGGTCAAGTCATTGACTACAGACACTACCCCAAGGCATATTTATTTTTCTAAACTTAACAAGTCCACAGCAATGTTTCTTTTCAAAGAAAATTGAGGCAGAGACTTCCAAAACTTATTTGTTTTCCCACTGTTATCAGACACAGTGTGGATGGAGTGAAAACATGGAAGAACTTGCAGGCACCACCCCTTCATTATCATATCGACATCTCAGAACACACCCTGGTTTTGTTTTAGTAAGAAAAAAAATTACCATACCTCCAGTCACCCATGCAGTACACAAAATGTGTGTAATGAGAGAGTGCTTATCAAATCTGAACAGAAGTTGATGTAAAATTCTGAAGGAACAGCGACTAACTTCTTTTAGTGCGGCACAGAAATAAGTACAGGCAGCACAGTGCAAGCCTGAAATCCAGAAAGCTGCTGGGACACTAATGGAGAGGCAATGGCAATGAAAGAACTGCACCGAAGTCTTCAAACCATTAGAAATTTACCTTAATACATATGTGTACACAGTAGTAATGGATTAGAAACTGAAATACTTCATTCTTCATTATGACAACTGCATGCCTGTGCACTTATCATGTTTTATGAGTTGAGAGCAGACACTGAAATAACTTGTTTAAGAAGTTGTTTAAGAATATGCAGCAAACCAGCGACACAGACAGGAGTGCAATTTGGACACAATATTATGCTACTGGAGACGCAAGTCTGGGATAGCAGCTGTGTAGAAACATAGGATGTGATTTTTTCAGAGTTTGCAGTGATATTGTGACGTTATCTGACTAAAGGCTAAGCAAATTAAGCATAAGGACCTGGCAAGGGTCAAAGGAACAATGATAAAGGAATGCTAGTAACTTAATCAGTGAAAACCTCCTCAGTGAAAGCCAGAGCACTGACCCAGGTGCTCCTCAGACCACTAAAGGAGAAGGACTAGACCATTGTCCCGCTGTGGAACCTACCATGAGGAGCCAGACAAAGGCAGTCCCTCCCAGAAAGCCATGAAAACTAAAGGACATTGTCTAAAGGGATATCACCTTGGGGAAATGCTGTTTTATCTGAGATTTCCTTACAAAAGTGCTGAAAACCCGCTATATCCAAAATTTCTAATTGGTTTCACCAAATGATCCTAGGTGACTGTAATTACATAAATTTTAATGTATGATTGGATCATTTTCCACAGCAGGCAGTAAATACTGAAGATTTTTAATACATGGCTTGGAGATCACTCAAATACTAAACTTTCCCCCACCTGCCCTATTTTTAGCTCTTGAGATTATCCACGGAAAATTTTGGAAATGGCTTGGTGATTCTGAGCTGCTTTGTTTTCTGAAGACCCTGCCTTACAGCAGCAGACCCTCTTCAGCCTAGCAAACTGAGAACCTGACGCTTAGGAAACTCTTCTATTTTCAAGCTGTGCCTATATAGCCATGAAGGTGCCCCCACACAACTCAGGAAGAAACTAAGTTTATTTTATAACAGTTGGGACTTCTGCATCCCAGTACTGCAGTGACCACATCTATTTCAGACTGTCATTTACTATGAAAGCATACATTTATGTATACTAGGCAAAAGAATCATACTTTAAACTGTAATGGACATTCAGCATCTCCTCTATCCACAGAAGCTACTCAGGGGATTGCCTGAGCTGCAAAGATGAGTTTCAATTTTCATCTCTGTTTTGGAGGCAGATGTTGATGGGCTAGAGCCTGATTTTGCATAGAGGGTTTAGAGGAAAACCTAGGTTCCTGATTCTTATCTTTGTTTTATTAATATACCATATTTTGTTGGTGCACATGTACTCTCAAAAGTAGAAGAAAAAACAATAATTTTCTTCATAAATCATATATAAAACATTATTTCAAAAATAAAACTTCGTGTTATTAAACTCAGAACTGCTTCCTCAAATAGTTCTTCAACAGCCTCTTCCACAAAAGTTTACTCCTAAGCATTTAATTTCAGATTCTGCAAAGTAGCAGTGTCATAATCAGCATTTAATTAACGTTTTAAACTTTCTGTTTTTCTGAGTGACAGTAAAAAGAATGTCAATTAAGCAGCAGTTTTTCTGTGATAATATTTAAAAGCCTCAAAAAGAAAAAAAAAAGTCTTTGACGTTTCACAGCACTGACACCTACTTGAAAATATAATATTTTATATTTTAGTGAAATGTGCAGTGAAAATGTTTTTTGATGAAGTATACAATTTTCAGTTGAATTTCAGATTTTTTGTCCTTTGAAAAGAAGATGCTAGGACCTAGAATAGATCAGGGATTAGGTCACAGGCTTAGTGCATGCTGTTTGTCAAATGCATGGTTCTATTTTCTTGTATAACGATGAGAAAACTTATTACTTTTTTCCATATAATTTCCACATACAAAATAGAGAAGAACATTGACCTGACGAGGTAATATTATGATACATATTACAGAAAAGATAAATAATATTTGGACATGAGGCTTGAGAGCAGCCATATGGTCGGGGAAAAATCAGATTGAACATTAGGAAAAGGTTCTTCACTGAGAGGCTGGTTGGTCACTTGAACCTGTTAGAATGAGTCCAGAGCAGGGCCACAAAAACGATCAGAGGGATGAAAAACCTCTCCTATGAAGACAGGCTGAGAGAGTTGGGATTGTTCAGCCTGGAGAAGAGAAGGCTCCAGGAAGACCTTATTGCTGCCTTCCAGTGCTTAAAGGTGGCTTATATGAAACACAGAGATAGTATATCCCAGGGCCTGTAGTGACAGGACAATGGGAAATGGTTTTAAACTGAAAGAGACTATATTTGAATTGGACACAAGGTAGAAATATTTTACATTGAGGGTGGTGAGGCCCTGGCACAGGTTGCCCAGAGAAGCTGTGGCTGCCCCCTCCCTGGAAGGGTTCAAGGCCAGGCTGGACGGGGCTTTGGGCAACCTGGGCTAGTGGAAGGTGGCCCTGCCCATGGCAGGGGGTTGGGACTAGGTGAGATTTAAGGTCCCTTCCAACCCAACCATTCTATGATTCTATGAAATCTATTTTCCAGAGGTGCTTCCTTTAAGTCTTTTTAGCAAGATTCTCTCTGCAGTATTTACTTATTTATTTTAATTAGTGAGAAATCTGTAGCCCACCACAATAAAGAAACAAGCAGGCAAAAAAAACCCCAATGACCTGATCACAATCTTTCTTGCAACTGTTTGTTTTTTGACAGGTTTCCCTCAGTCCCTCAGGAAATACAACATCCACAGAACCAGCCCACCTACTATTTGACATATTTCAATTTTTCATTTCAGCTCTTTGGCTGACTCACTAAAAAAGCAGTTTATCAGCAATCTGAGTCTCCAACAGAAGTAACTTCTCCCCCACCCTGCCACCCTCTTTTGTTCTGTATTCATTTAGTATTATTCTCTGTCAAAAGGAAGAAATTACCATCTATTTTTTTTTTTTTTTTTTTTTTTTTTTTTTTTTTTTTTTTTCTGAAAGTATGTTCTGGTGTGGGTATCCCAACTTTCAGGTACATCTTCTATACCTATTTCTCATGTGCCTAGATGACAGACTATCAGACACACTACAGAATTCATCCAGTACAACTGAGCTCTCATCCTAAAGCAGGCTATTTTGTAAATCCATCAAAGTAATAAAAATAGTAAGGACAGATCATTCCCGGGGTGACTTCCATTCCTAAGACAAAACAGAAGTCCGGGATGCCTCTTACTGATCTTGAGATATGACAAATTAAATTTAGTGGTGATGTATCACTATTGGTTTCACCATACCTGCAGGGGGAATTCTCAGAAAAATAATAATGAATATTTATTGCTGAATTTATACTTTCTCTGGCAGTCCTGCTGTTGATTTGCTAAAGTGACTTAGGATGGAATATATGCTTCTTACTGAGTTGCAACTGATTATTTCTCTCAGCAAATGTTAAGGAAGAGTTCTTATAAAAGATGGGCAGGTTGCCTCAAAACAATATTTAGAAAAGTAAGACACCATTAGAGAGATTTCCAGGACAGGAACAACATTGGGAAAGAGCATGCAGGACTGAGGAAGTAATGAAAGAAAGTGCATTGTCTGGCTGCCCACCATAGTGGACACAGAGAAGCAGTGACCTGTTCCAGCTGCATTACAAAGCAGAAGTGTTGTCTTGGGCATAAGAGATGCAAAGAGCAGTGAAGGGGTTTACTCTGAGCTATAACTCTCTGGGATAGGAAATGATCCCCTTGGCCTTTTGGGTTCCCTGTGACTCATGTATAGCCAGAGATAAGGTACAAGGAGCTGGGGGGGGTGTGCGGGAATTAGGAGTGTATTGATAGAGTGACATCAAGGATGGTAACTATCAATAGAGGCTCTGGAGAAGGCTGTTGAACTGATATTTGCCGTAACATAAAGAGACCAGACTACACCTTCCTGATAGCAATAAATATTAACATGTGAAGCTGTGCAAAAAGTTACTGCTTCACTTCATTTGGGGCCCTTTAGTGACGCCAGAAATTGCATATGACATTAAGAGAGATTATTGGATACTCAGTACTTTGGAAAAGTTGTAATTCTTTGCTTCCTGCTTATGAAATAAATCTTAATCCAAAATCCTTGCAAATTATAAAATGAAAACAAGCAGATAATCATATATTTTTTTTTTTTTTAAATAAAGATCATTTGCCAAAATGTGAAAATAAAAGATGTTCGTATTTATGGTTTATATCTCAACCTTTTATTTTATTTCTGAGTGTAGAATGGTCTCAGTCATGTAAAATGCCATGTATTTAATTCCCCTCTTTTCAATTTGTTTTAAATTTTTTTGATAGATATTACTAACAAAGGTGGTATTATTTAACCAATCGAAATATTTTTTTTAATTAGTCATCTTCAGTATCCCTCTCTCTAGAATGAATAATACAACCTTACTATCATTAGAAGGACTGCAGATTTATGAGTGACCTGACCATAGGATTCATCTAATCTAGTGGTTTTTCCTTTTGTTGCTTTTCTTACAAGCTATTTTTTCCTGTATCTAAATTTCCACTATGAAGGTGGATCAGTAAAAGCTTCCTGATTTAAAACATCAGTTATTGTTAATGGTGTCTATACACAATTTTAATTGCTTTATAGCTATCTATTCTTCTGCAGTTAGCTTTTTTCATTGGGCTAAACCTTGAAATGCACTGGCACGATGCTTTTAAGATCTTCTGTGTGCTCAGCAGCCATGCAGAGAATAAGCAGACGGGTTTCTTTAGCAGGATGGGACATATGTAATTAAGACTACATTATTCCTATTGAAAGGATGGGAAGAGCAGATTTGTTGTGCATTTGTGGTTTGTTTGGGTTTTTTTTCTGAAAGAAATGTTCAAGTAGAGGGAAGTAAAAAAATACACACCTATTGAATGGACTTTCAGGATGTCTTTGTAAAAATGAACAAAACACATTTCCTTCCTCATATTTCTTCTTCCTTTTCTCTCCCACACTCCCTGAATCATACATCAGATAAATAGTAACAATACCAATAATGAAAGGAAAAAAGGCAGCCCTCTACAAAGATCATCCAAACTTCTCCCACACACCACTGCCTACTCCTCCACTCGCCCCAATAAACAATGTCAATCTCTTTATATAAGCAAAGCCTGGTATCTCAGGAAATAGCCTGGCTTCTAAAAATCAACTGAGCTACTTACAGCAAAGTGGAAAAAAAAAAAAAAAAAAAAAAAAAAGTAGGATTAAGGATTGTTTCCTTTTCAATTTCTCAGGCTTTTGCTTCAAAGCATGTAGAAGCCTACCATAAAGCACAGCTTCTGTGCTGAGTGCTAATCCCTTTCCTTGGTGCGGTGGTAGGGGATGGTTTTTTTTTCTCCACTGTGAGATACTGCCCTGCATTTATCCACCTCTGCTTGTGTCTCTAAACAAGTTTTCTTTCTCCTCTCATCCCTCATCGTGTTGACAGGAATCTTGTCCTGTTTGCTTCATTAGGCATCAGATAGCCCCAGTCAGGGTGGTTTATTTCAGGGGGAAAAAAAAAAAAAAAATGCCATCCGAGTGAAAGACGCAAGGAAACTAATTATTCAGTTGTGCTCCTGAGCAGCGGTTTGAGGGATGCAGGGGCAACCAGGGGAAGAGCAGCCATTAGGACCGTTCAGAGCATGCAGACATCAAAGTCTCCCTCCATGCTCAGGAGCTCTCCCAGCCAGAGCACACTGTTAGCTCTCTCAGCTTCATGTATTATGCAGACTGTGGAGACTGCTGTTTGATCAGGGGGAAACTGAGAAGAAAAAGTACAAGAAACAGCCCAAGAGGGTTACTTTGCAAGTGAATAGCTGCCTGCTCTTCTGCAGTTACCTTTGCTTTCAAGGCTCTCCCTTTTGTCTTACCAAGTTTCAAAGGATGGAGAAGAGCAGCTTTGTGTTTGATTCCCAGTTAAGGAGTAAAAAAAAAAAAAAAAAAAAAAGAAGTAAGGAAAAAGCAGGAGGCTGAGGGCCTACTTCTGTGAGGGGATTTGAGTTAGCTTCTTTGTTTATATGTAGTGTTCTAGTTTTAACACCATGTGAAAACAGACACAATATAGAGCAGAGGGGAGCAAAGCAGCAAGGTTTCCTAAAAGAATCATTGTGCAATTAAATTACTGGATGCTACCCTACCCTTTTGCCTTGCCTGCACAAACAGCAGAGCGTACATGGATAGAGAACAAGATTATTTTGAAGGATGAATCCCTCCTTGTCCTTCTGCCATTCCAGCTCTGCATCTTCTATAGTGTGGCTGTTGGAAGGGGAAGACTCCATCTGCAAAGATTCCTGTCTTTTCCTCAACACTGGTCTGATAAACTGTTTGAATTCTAAGGACTGTTGAAGTTGAGTCCATCTAAGAGCCACCTCTGCTGAGGTGGGTCCATTTAGGGAAGGATAATTTCTAGTTGCCCCAGATATGTGGCAATCCTAAAGAGCTACAGCAGATATTTGGGCCAGTGTTGAGCAAATATGCATCTGCTTATTGGGCCATTTGACTATGTGTATATTCTACTTAGTCAATGGCAGCAACTTGCTGTATTATATTGCTGATTTGTTAACATCGTGTCTGGCAGCGTTTTGGTCAGGACTTACTAGCACTCCTCAGACAATTCCCAAGCACTTAACCAGTCAATGTGGGCCACGAGCCATTTCCAAGAAGAGCATTAGATGCAGCCATCCTGTTCTGGAAGTCAAGAGAGTTTCATAGTATAGATATTGACCACTCCATGACAGTAGTGTCAGTGCCAGAGGAAAGTCCCAACGCATTTGTACATGTAGCCTTCATTTATTTCTGCTAAACAAGCATTAGCTATCAATCTGACATAATCCAAGAGCAGGAATGAAAATTGGATGCTCCCACCCCAGCTGATTATCCTCGCTGTGAGGTTGTGCTCTTTCGTGGCTGTTTCCCTCCTGCAGCCATACACTTTGCAGCCCCATGTCTGCAGCAGCCCAGATTCCTCCCCAGGAAGGATAGTAGGATCTCTGCCCAGGATCTGCCCAGACTCTGTGCAAGCTTTGGGTTTCTCCCTTGGGATATGGGAGATCTCCAGTGAAAGAGGGCCTACGGCTCAGGTGTTGCCCCTCTGAGCTCTCCCTTCTGAATATTTTTGTACAGAGTCTGGTTGGGATGGAGTTTATTTTCTTCATAGCAGCTCAAATGGTGCTGTGTTTCACATTTATGACCAAGACAATGCTGACAACACACTTGTGTTTTATCTGTTGCTGAACAGTGTTTGCACAGCATCAAGGCCTTCCCTGTTTCTCTATCTGCCCTCACAATGGGGATGCGCAAAAGGTTGGCAGGGATACAACTGGGTGGGTGACCCGAACTAACCCAAGAGATATTCCATGCCATAAGCCATGCTCAGCAGTCAGAGGAGAGGTTCAGGGAAGTTAGCTGTCTCTTGATCAGGAACCACTTGGGCATCAGTCTACCCATGGGATGTGGTGAGTGATTCCCTCTACATCACTTGTTCACTTTTATTTTTTCTTCTACCACTTCACTTAGTAAACTTTTATCTTGACCCACAAGTTTTCTTGCTTTTACTCTTCCTTTCCTCTTCTCTTGTCTCATTGTGGGTTGGAGGGGGGAAGTGTGTGAGCAGCTGTGTGATGCTTAGCTGCCCACAAGGGATAATCCCCAACAATTTTACAAAACACTGGTGAAATCAGCACCTGAAACCCTAGCTCAGTATGGTGAATGCCACACCTGGAGCTGGGGACATAATTCCTAATTGTTGGAAGAGACAATGGCTTTTCCTTTAAATCCATGCATTCTTTTCTGTATTTAATTTATTTTCTCTCTATTTCAGTTTGTTTTTACAAGAGTAACCCTGCAGAACTGTGACAGAAATAAATATGAGTTATGAAATTCTGAAAGCCAGCAGTCTAGATATTCAGTCTCTATCAACTCATATCTTTCTTGGATTGTTTAGATAATTAACCTTAATTAGATGTTCAGTTATTATAAGTATTCAAATGAGTAGAATAAATACTATCTAAGTCACCTGGAAAGCACTCATTACAGCAAATAACATATGCCAACTTACACCGATAATAATATTTAAGTTTACAAAAAAAAAAAAAAAAATCCATAATGTTATTTGTGAGGCAGATCTACAGGAAAAAAATCACGATGTGTGCTCTGCATTTATTTATATTTTTTAAAGGACTTGGCGGCTTCTTTGCTTTCTGTGAATAGTCCCACAGCAGATGTCTAATGGCACTTATCGAGGTCCTGGAGACCAAGTTGATAATAACTAAAAAGTGCAATTACAATAATTTTCTCAGAGTGCCACTGGGTAAAATCCTCCCTGTTACTGTGCACAGGCTTTTAAGCAATTTTCAATCTGTGCCTCATTACACAGTTAGCAACATGTTCTTTCTCACCCCCAGCCATTTGGAAGGATAAGCAGGAGTGGAAGGGCTTTTACCTCAGCACTATTTTCAGGGTTATTTTCCCATTTCATTGTGCTGATGAGGCTTTTCTCTCAATGACTACAGATTGCATCCTGTTTTGGTCCCAGTGAAGTGAAATCAAACTCAAGAAGGTAATTCAATTGCATGTCTAGCACATGAAAGCTGACAGTTTTCTACTCCGTAGATTGTTCCATTTCTGAAAGTTCCCAGTTACCTCTTGGTCATACTTTGAAATTGCGGAGACTGGAGGGCAGAAACTGCCAGTTATTCTTTGAAATTGTTAAGTTGCAGTGTTTAACACAATGTGGTCCAAGGGTGGATGGAATTAGGACATAATGCATTTCAGCAGCAGGTGAAATTCTCCTGTTGGTAGAATACTCACTGTAGAATCTTTGTGGTTCCTTCTGGGCATAACATTTGGCCGTGAGTCCAAAACTCAGCTCTTTGAGACTGATTTTAATGGTATTATGTGTCTGACTGGGCAGTAAATTACATATCCCGACTGATGATTGATTCAAAAGGAAAGTTAGGTTTTCAGATCATGAGATCAAGATTGAAACTTGAAAGTCTCGGGAGTCCACGTTAAGTGACAGATCAGTAGTCAGAGTACCATGCAGGCATGTACATGTTTTTAGCAATCATCATAATTTTATTCTTTGAATACAGTACTCTACTACTATGGCTTGAAATTACTCCAAATATAAATTTTTCTTAGTGACAAAGGACTAGGAATATTTCAAGTCAGCATCTCATATTCACAACTTTTCTGCCCTGTTGCAAGGTGCTTTGAAAGACAACAACATAAATGACAAATAATTATTTTAACGGTATTTGAATGACAAAAGTTTCTGGATCTTTTTGAAGCCAAATGGATTTTTGATTTTTAAATAATTACTTTAGTACAGACTTAAGCTAAATCATTAATATATTTTGCAAATATAAGCCACAAATATCTTTCCAGAAAAAAAAAAACTACTTTGCTCTTGCAGTAAATCTCACATTTCAGCTTGTGAAATTTGTTGTTTGCCAAGTGTAAATGTTTCTGTTCTTCCTTCTTCACTTATAGCTGACCATGACCATTTTTGTAAATAGTCAATATTAGCTTCCACCCTCAAGCTTGTTCCCTGCTTTTAACATCTTGAAAAGATTTGCTGAATTGAGAAATGTTCTCTGCTCTGAGACACAACGAGAACCAAATTATCATTTGGAGACACAGGTCTGTTTAGGAATACGATATGTGATTGAAGGGATTTCTTAGCTTGCAGGGATCAGCTCACTGTTATTGCATAAAACAGTGTCCTGGAGCCTCAGTTATAATATAAAATCACTGACCGACACCTTGAGGCAAGCTCAAGGACTAAAGTCAAGAAGTTTAAAGTCAAGAAGTTTAAGCCTTGAAACGTTTTCCTTCCCCTCTGTTTTCACATTAGTATATCTATACCTTACTTCTTCTCCCTATTTCAATTAATCGTGTTTGAACATTGATTGGGCAGAAGTGTCCAGTGCTGTACATTCAGTTTCAGATGAAATTTCACTATTACCTACTATGACAGATAAGATCTATGACCTTTACTCTGTCTTTTAGATTAATTGTTGTGTTCTTTTCTGTTGGATTTTTGTGAATCTGTTGAATTTTATTTCAGATTTGCAAGCTCCCCTATCTTTATTCTTAATCCTTCAAACATTACATTACTAATCAGATGCAACAAAGGGATCTGTATCTATTTGTAGTTACTTCTTTGCCTCCAACCTCACTTCTGCCCTGTAAAGACATGCATCAAGGATGCACACTATAGCACTCTGTGAGCAGCTCATATCTGCTCCCCCGGAACATGCCAGAAAATGCTACGGGGGAGCAGGGCCAGGTGTTTCCCACCCACTGCCTTTCCGTTCCCACAGGAAAACATAATGCTGCTACAAAACCTGTTATAAACCTTACAGCCTGAGTATTCAAAAGATTTTATACATCCATCCTCCTGGAATTTTTTATATGGTAATGACAGAGTAGAAATTATCTTTCTTGGTTATCTGCTATCATCCTTTCTGTTTCCTTCCTTCCTTCCTTCCTTCCCTGTGTGATCTATTTTTCTCCTGCCAGAATTGTCACAATAGTTATTTTAAACACGCATGAACCATGAGAAACCATGAGGTTTGGATCAACTCCCTGTAACATATGAATCCTCACGAAGAGGGAAAGTACAGATTCAGCCAGGCATTTGGGGTCTAGTTGGCTTCCTAGTCACATCTTACGTGTCCTCAGACACTGACATGAACTTCCCATTGTACTCAACGGTAAGTCTGCAGGAAACCTGACAGCATGAGGACCAGTGCCAACTAGGACTGTTGAACAGAGTAGATGCTATAATTATTATATGGCCCTTTTAACAGCAGGGATGGGACAAAATAACTCTGCTTCCTGGCCAGAATAACAGACACAGACCAGGTAGTGTCATATTCTGCTCTGCTGAAGCAAGCATGCTATATAATTTAGATCCAGCACTGAACAACTTACAGTCCTCCCCCAAATAACATTTCATTTGAGAGGAGTCCCAGCTAGCTCTGTCAGAAAGCATAGTTATTGCTAAGCATAAAAAAGCCTCAGAAGAGAAAAGATAACATGGACAATTTGCTATTCATCACACCACAGTATTGTAGAAAGTAACATCCAGGAAAGCTGAACTAACTACCCATTATACAAACGCCACGGTGCCCTTGCTACAAGTTTATCGGGAGTCTTCTGCACCTGAGAGCTTTAACAGACACAGGCACTTTGTCAAAAGCCATCAGTTACAGTTTGACAGCAACCAAAACAAAGCAAGAGTGGGTTCTGTTACTTGTCTCCGGTTTGGCTTCGGGACAAAACCTTCTCAACCTGGTGGGAAGGGACGGTAGGTCAGGCTAAGAAACATAAATATATGGCTGAGAGTTCTGACCTGCCTGCGGTGACAGCAGGAGATGTGATATGAGGTTTTGGGTTCTATCAGCTTTCCAACCCAAAGTAAACATTTTTATTCTAAAACACACAGCTGCTGCAATGAAGAGAGTGGGTACCCCGAAGGGACATGTACTTTGGGGAATAATTTTTCTCCTGTTTGCACTTGATGTAGTTGTTTATAAGCCCATAAAGCGCACGTGACACACTGATCAGTGAGGACATTATCTATCTCTGCCACTGGTGAAGATGGCGTGGATGAACATAACCTTTGGTGAATTTTGTAGCCTTTTTCTTTACTGCAGAGTGAGAACCAGTCACTTGTGAGCCCAGACTGAATGCGACAATACAGGACATAAATCTAAGTGAAATTTTGGAGCTCTTTTGCCTATACCTTTTAAGACTTCTATCTTTCCTCATGAAATATAAATTTTAGCTTTGTAGCATCAGGAGATTTTAATCCCCTTAATATATATAGTGTAAGTTAAGGTTGGTTTAGTGCTTAGAAGAGCACAATAGCAACTCTGTTATTAATGCTAACTCCTTTCAGAAGAAAAAAATATTGCTTGGTTACTAACAAAACAGGGTAGATGTGTTTTTTAAAATTTAAGTGGAAAAAATGAGAGAAAGAGGAGAGATCACGGTTCATTTAATCACTTAAGAGCCCCAAGAACTACTCATAAGTTTAGATATCTTAAAGTTAGGCATTAATTTCAAAAGCAATAAATAATCTTTATAAACCTAAGTCTATACTAATGTTGAGTTACTCTGCTGTTAAAAAGAAAATGCAGAGATTACCATATCTAATAAAGACTAAGCTTACACTTCAGTATTTTTTTTTTCCGATGGGTTCTTCTGCTTGCAGAAGGAATGAGAACTTAATACCTTAGTGAATTCTATCCACCCATCAAATTTAGATTAAATTGAACTCCAGCTGCAATGCTTAGCAGGACTGCATGAGGCTCATTTCCTCAAGAAAATAGTCTACAAAATGGCTGAGGGAATATTGAAACACTTTTGCTCCGAGAGAACAAGTGGAGCATTGATACTTCACCAGCACACCTCTCCTTTAGGACTGATTGCAAACCTCTCCTGCGTACGTTGGCAATCAGAGGATGTGTTTAATTGATTCCACTTTTCCATTTGTCTGTTCAAAGGAAGGGTCAATATTTGCACACATTAGGAAACCACTGAATAATTTCTGTTAAAAGCCTTTATGACTATAAAACCTAGAAACACTCTTGTCTAATAGGAATATTGTTTCAAAATTGCCCCAGTGAAGATTAATCAGATGGTTAAACCACTGTGACTGATACAAGTGTTTTCAGGGTCTTACAACTGTTTTTTTTTTTTTTGTTCCTACTTTACTTGTTTCTTTTAACACTTCAGCCAAAAAATGAGTTTCTTCCCTCTGTGAAGGGTAAGCTCTGTAGAGGTATCTGACACAGTTTTGATTATTGTGTCTTAAGCTTTAATAACCTCTGACAGTCTTGACTGAGTGCTTTCTAAACAAATATATAATTTGTTTGTTTGATTGTTTTTTACATGAGTAT
Organism: Athene cunicularia; assembly: GCF_003259725.1. Classification (NCBI taxonomy): domain Eukaryota; kingdom Metazoa; phylum Chordata; class Aves; order Strigiformes; family Strigidae; genus Athene; species Athene cunicularia. Next base: position 147,982,524 of record NW_020799095.1, read on the forward strand.
TTCTTATTAATTTCCCCTACTCCATGTATTTCATTATATAGGACTGTACTTGGTCTGGCCTCTGATATCTTTTTTCAGCCTTTTGCCATCTGAGTTGGAACAAGGGTGCAAACGACCCTTGAGGATACAGCACTTGGTTGGACCTACAAGAATATCTTATCAAATAAAAGTTAAGGGAAAAAGAATTTTCTCAGTGCAGAACTAAAATTGTACCACAAACTCTTCTAAGAGCCAAGGACCACCATCCAAACTTTGTACTTCTGGGACCTGCTTCTTCAATAAACCTGTGGTAGAGGATGAGAAAAAAACTGATAGACCTCTTGATGGTAAAAAGCATTCTACTGGACATACTTGGTTCCCCTCTGGAGAATTAATATTAATGAATAATTTGCTCTCCTATATAAGTACACTGTACAGGAGGGCATTCAGCACACGCTGCTTGTGGGTGCAGTCTTAGGGAGAGAGAGCTGGAGGTATGCTTTGGTCTTTGAGCCTACACAATGGGACCTTTATTATGCTGTGGAAACTTTCTTCCAAGACAAACTGAAGAGCGTTACAGCATGGCTCAAAGGAAGGTAGAAGAATTGATGCTTTAGCGTCTTTTTCATGGCTTCAACTTCCCTTTTCCTTGATTTTGTTTATTAAAACAAGTCCATACAAAAACCTTTCATAGAGAGGTTGTGCCATTCACTATTTTAGGTTAGTTGAAAGCAAGATCAGCTGAAAGGAATCCTTTCACTTGTCCCTTACAGAATTTCACTCTAGCTGTTAGTTCCAAGGGTAATGCAAAATGTAGCATCTGTGCCCTGAATCCTTCCTCCCTCCCTTTGGAGTAAGAGGCAATGGAAGAGAAAGAACGGTGGTATAGTGTCATCCTGCCATTTGCTGAGGAAGCCAGAAAGGCTGAAATACTTCCACTTCAGTTGACACATTTTCACCTCAGTTTTCATTTTTAGAGCAGAGATGTTTACTGTGATACTTGAATCTGATCTCAGCTAGGGAAATTAGGCAAATGGACTTTGTCTATCTGAAGTAGAAGAGTCGGTATTACCAAGGCTTTTCCATAATGCTTCAGGAAAACTCTAGGTGACAGTCATTAATTTCCATTTACTTTAGCAAAAAGAGAAGGACACACATAGATAGCAGTTGTGATACCCTTAAAGAGCAAAAGCAGTAGCTGATGGCAGCAGAGGAACAGTGAAATGTTGACCCAGTTGCTACATGCTTTTCCAGAGAGGATCACACTGGAAGATTTTTGAACAAATATACAAAGAAGTCCAATATTAATCTAAAATAGAATCTTGTTGTTTAACTATAACAACTCCAACAGATGGCTGCCTACTAAAGTGATTTAAGAGGATTTCAGTATTTAACCATGATTTGTCTCTTCATTGTTGTTTTTTGTGCTTATACTCTCAAAAACATGACAGTACAGAAACCATTAACTTATATAATATTAACAATGTAGTTGCTATCATGCAGTGCTAATCTTTCTCTGGGTATGACTCATCTCAGAGAAGAGAAAGTGAACATCAGAAACCCAGAATCCTAAGAAGGTTTACAGAATGTATCTAACATATGCTTTCAGCTGAGCTTTGACATGTTACCAGTAGAAAGGATTAAGCTTTTCAATACAAGCTCTTCAGCATCCTTCCTTTAAAAGGTTAAGGATGTTCAGCACTGAATGAGAAGTCCAGGAATGGAACAGCCAAATAACAGATCTGTTTCTTTTCCAGTTCAGTATTTACATGTTCTCCAACAGAAAAATATATGGAAGTTTTCATATAAACTTCACATCAGACAAGTATTCTCTTCTACTGGAGGACATGTCCATATAAAAGATTCACTGGACATTTTAATGAAAGCCTGTAAGAAGCACAAAGGTGGTATTTCAGTAATGCCTCATGGCAAATCCTGTGTTAAGAGCTTGATCCATTGAAATCTTCCCACTGAATTCCAGCAGGCACCGTGCCCTTGTGCTTTTTGATAGTACAATAGCCTAGTTTGACCTCAGAGTTTTGTTAATAGAATCAGTGAGTCCTGAACAGCCTTTAAAAGAAACCAGATTTGTAAGAACTCAGTGGACAACTTCTAAGAAAGTTGCAAGGTGAAGCTATGTGCTGGGTCTGAATCTCCAATTTATGTCATCTGTAATTGGAAAAACAAAGAAACAGTGATTCATATACCCTCAGGATACATGGTGGTAGTTCAGAGAAGAGAAATAATTTGCCAGAGGCAAAACTGCACATCAAAACAACACACAGCTTTGCCTTTATGACCATCCTGTTGTGTCCCCAGTTGTGTGTTTGAACATTGTGTGCCACCTACCTGGGGTTGCTTCAAACATCATATCCTTGACCTCTGTTTTGCCAGTTATCAGGCCTAGCAGAAAGGACCCAGCCAGCATAAAGATGAACCAATAACCAAATTGTATTTGATACAAAAGGGTCAGTACAGGGGTGAGCACTGGGGGTACAAACAAGTCAGATTATACATAATCAACATCAATCCCACTGACCCCAACAATGACACCACACAACCAACAATGGGTGGGATAAGCAGTGAAATGCAGTCTCCCATAGAAGGGACGGGAGAGAACCAGGTCAACCACCCAAACACATAAGACCAAGGAAGCCACACACTGAATCCCTACACAGCCCACACTTACAAAGGCCAGACCTGACTGGAGCCCAGTCCCAGGGAGGCAGGAGGTCCTTCCCCAACAGGGAACTCTGCACAGGACATCCACCTCACACACAGACACTGCCCTGCCTGCAAGGGGTCCCAGCTGTTATCCCTCAGTGGACACCTGACCTGGGGTTACTCACTGCAGAGCCCTGGGGCTCACTGACCCAATGGCTCTGTCTGCAAGGCCGCCCCACCCTGGAGGGAAGCCTAAAGGGAAACTCACCCCCCTTTGGGAAGGGCTGTGGGAATCACCCACATGTCAACCTTAACTTGGGGCTTGGGGTTGAAACCCCAGCATTTCAACCTCTCATAATTCTGCCAGGATGCACAATGACAGTCAAGGAAATGCACAGCTCATTGTGCTTGTATGAACCGATACTGACACCGTGTGGCGAGGGGAGGAGACCTCTTCCTAGGGTTTCTCCTGTGACCGTCCACTGAATCTAGGACTAAAAATCCCTGGGATTTTTTAAAATATCTGTTAGTGATTTGCAGCTTGGAAACGATCATAAAAGGAACAGAATATGAGTTTTCCCTCCTGTTTTCCTTCTGAAAATTTCCAATGGTAAAGGTTATCCTTCATGTTATGTACAAAATGATTTTGCAGGTTATTCTGGGCTGGTGAGGACACCCCCCCGATTCAGCTGTGTAGTCAGTGGCAGTTCAGCTCTGGAGGGAATGACATGGCCACGCGGTTGCTAGGTTGGATTCAAAGTTTACTGTTGAGTACAGAGGCAAAGATTTGCCGCCCGTTAAGCCCTGCAAAGACATCGCTCGTCAAAGACATTCACAAGGAGGCGAGGTAGCATACCAGTTTCACAACCACAACTTCATGTAGCACAAAATGCTCCTGGGAAAGTTCACATCTCACACAGGCTGAACCGTACACAGAAAGTCTCCAGTTACTATTACTGGTGATTTAAAATAGCTTTCATTTTGACTAGCTTTGTCTCCCTGCCATGTAGAGATTGCTTTTATGATTTATCAAAGCTTATTAAGGATGTTCTTTCTGAGCTGCCTGCTGCTTCTTTACAGTTAGCACAGTAGTGTGCAGCACTGGAGAGATATTGCTGTATATGTTCCACATTAAAGATCAGACAGGGTAATCCATAAATAACTGCAGCTAAAAAGCTTGTGGAAGCTTTGGATTATACGAGCAGGCAAGATTCATGCTTGTGGCAAGAGGCTGTACAGTTTAAAGCGAGACGATTCTAGGATTTTGATGTCCAAGTCCACAAAAATAATTTGAAATTTCGTCGACAAATCAGCAGATCTAACAAATTAATGGAACATAATCAGTGTTTCCTGAGCTAATCTATCCCTACTGCACAGTGCAAGGCAGACTTCCCATATTTCTACAGAGTAACGCCATCACTCTCCGCAGTCCCTGCAGTGAACACTGTTCTGAAACATCACCTTATGCTTTTTATGGGACAAACTTATTCTAGATGCAGTAGAAAAACATGCTATTAATGATTAATTAATGGCAGAGTTTGAATACAAGTTGCAGTAGCTGTGCAATAAGAGGGAGAAAAGGCAATCAACAGTGAAAGATAACATTTCCAATTTGGATGTTGATTCTTATTTGCAGTTTCAGGGCTCAAGGAAGAAAAGCACAGCCCAAGTTTCTTCTGTCTCTTCCAATGTGCTCAATTTTGTACGAATATGACGCTATTAGTTGCCTATTTGGACAGAGGCCTACAGCAGAAATAACTGTAAGTAAAGTAGATATTATCTCTGTGCACATGGGAGGGGGTGGAGGGAAAAGCAAATGAGAGAGAGAGAAAGAATACTTGTCTCACTCCTTCTCTGACTCAAATTAGAGAGAAAAAAATCTTTGGGGCATGATAATGAAAACCTGATCAGGCCAGTGTGAGCTCTCAGGATCCATCGAAGCTGAAGAACAGGTTGTTAATGCTACAGCTCTGTACACGCCAGTGTCTGATCAATGACACTTGGAAGGATGAAATGCAGAAAGCCCGCACTCTTACTCTTTTCTTGTGTAATTAGGTCTCAATTCCAGCACAGTAATGAACTCAAAGTCCAGCAGACCAGATTTGGCTTATTTGTTTGCTAATTACAGGCTTAATTGTGTCTACAGGTGTTTTGGTCCTCACTAATTCTCTCTCTTTAGTTTTAAATTTGTCTCCCGACTTGCACAGTCAATCGTCCATCACACTATGTACTATCCTTGGTAAGGGGCAGGAAAGAAGGATGTGTTTGTTTTGGGGGCACAGGTTAGAGAAAAAGGAGGGAGAAACTGGGATATAAAGATTATGGGAAGGGACACAGATTGCAGCTACAGTATAAATTACATCTGGGTGAACAGGACCAAAGCCCAGTCATACAAAGGCTAGTGCCATGCAGAATATGCTGTGCTTCCAGGATTTTAAGAGGCTTTAGACCAGGTTCACTTTGGGCTATATAGAGTAACATTTTACTCCTGTCTGCTTGCTTTTAGCTCTCCAAACATAAAGGAAAAAAAGCAGTGACTGACCCAAGACATAAAGACAAGAAAAGCTCGTGTGACCTGTTCTCTGCTTCACATCCCTCATGCCTGCCATAGAGTTATTTGTGATTCACCTTATGTCTCAAGGGCATACATGTCCTTTGCTGTTATACTCCCCTAAGAAAGTATCCAAAGGGCTAAACAGAGCCTTTGCCCCTTTATAGGCATCTGCTTATTGCCTTTTAGCAAAGAGAGACCTGTCTTTCAAAGGATTGCTCTCATTTAACTTGATTGGTCTAGGAAACCCATGCGCCTCTGAAATGTAGACTAAAGTCTAACCAGGATGTAAAATGTTCAATAGACCTGATTGTAAAATACCTACTTCATCCTGGACAGTAATGGCAATGAGGTGTTTCTTCACCAGGAGTCTCCAGCACAACAGCAGAATCTGATGAGGATATCATATACCATATGGTACCACAATTTGACTCACAAGAATAATAAAGTGTATTTAGCATTTTTTAAATAATGGACTGAAAAATACCATTTTGGACTAGACATCATAAAACTGGCACGGGTTTGGCTTTCCAGCATAGTTGTGCCAATCACTCTCTCCTGACACTGACCAGAGAATCTGCTTATCTGCTTATCCTGATTGCTTCGAGGTGCGTTCTGCCAAATCCCAGAAAATATGTCAACTCCTGTAACATTCTGAGGATGGACAAATTACTTGTTGGGATTAAGGTGAGGCCAATTCATTTTCTGCCTGTGAGAGTGGAATATAATTATAATCAAAAGTAAAAGGGAAATGCATTTAACCAATGTGCTAATTATCCCCTCCCTGCTGCTGGTCCCTTTGCTATTTGATTTGATTGACAAGTGAATCAGGAAAAAACCTATCTGTACAGACACAGGCACAACACCACAGCCCTTTGTTGGATACTAATCAGTTTGCAACATGAAGGCAGCAACCCCCTAAATTTTGCACTCTCTCTGCTGGTGTTCAGGCTTCCATCACCCTCTCCATGTATTTGCTGTCTTTTGGAATGTCTGTGGAAGACACCTTTGAACACGTCTTTTTTCCACAAGAATTGTATGAAATAGCATAAATATACACGAGTTAGGGCCAGGAAATTTCTTCTGGGACTGCTCTGCTTCACTTTCATCTTTTCCATTTCCCAAGATAGACACCCAGTGATGGGTGCCATCATATCGCACTGTACCAATGGTGCCATCAGAAGTCTGTAAATATCTCTGGGGTAAAATTCAACAAATGGACAGAGTATGATATATGCTTGCTAGCAGGCAAGGATAAACAGATGCTTGTGTTGTTGACGTACAGCTGTGACAAATTTTAAGTACAGATGTATTTTCATGGAAATTTGTGGGGTAAGACCAGAACTTACAGCTGTAGTCCCTGTTCATTTGACTGGACAAAAAGCAGAAATGTCATTTCCTTGTTCGGTTAACTGGTATAGACATTGCCATAAAGTTATGAAGAAACCCCTCCATCCCAACTCCACCAATGACAGTGTGCAGCTGGGTGTAAGGGAGTTCACCGTCTCAATATATAGGGCCAGAGGAACTCAAGTCTACTTATGAATTACATTCCTGAAATGATGTCTTAAACATTAAACACAGAAAGACCTACCAAAATAAAGCATCCAGGCATTTACTAATTTACTACCTTCAAGGTTCTGTTGCTTCAAGGTCTCATTGAACTGATCAAAAAGAGCTCCATATTAAAGGCCTTTTAGGCCATGAATAGTTTATTTAATAATTACTGATTCAGTAAATCAGAACTGTTATACATTCTTCAACCAGGACAACCTGAATCAGCCACAGACCTTCATATAGCTCTTCTATTCCCTTGCTTCATACTCAAGAATACTTTTTTCTACTTCTCTTTATCACTGTCATCATGTTTGCCCCCTGATACATGGACAAAAGGAGTTGGGGAACTTTCTGTCTAAGTATGAAGAACCACACAAAGTATGGACAATAGGAAGCAAAGATTTTATTGACATTTCTTTACACAGAACACAAGCTACACAAAATGCCACACTAAAGCATATGTAGAAAAATAGTAGAATCATATTGGCACTGATGACTATTCATTATTATTATTGTTATTATTATTTTCATAATCTTATTATACAGTTTTCATCATAACCATAATAAATAAGCATTAAAATTTCACAGTGGCATTATAAGCTTTACATTCATGATCTTGTTTATACAAGGGACCATGTCAGATTTCTTCAGCTTTTTTGTATGGTCATGATTCAAAGTAGTAGATTTAAAAATCAAAAGCCCTTTCCCTTAACCTATAAGGATCTGTCCACATTAATCCATTGACTTGATCCCTTGGAGAGGTCTGCATTTGTCTAAAAAGTCGTTACTTTTAAAACACAATTGACCAACTGGAAAGTTGGCCTTAAAAAGAACATAGGACATCTGCTATCTCCTGGTGGTCTGACTGTGAGATGCTGTGAATGCTACTGCCTGCCATTCAGCAAGATCCTTAGGCTGTATAAACTGCTGTATCAGGTTAAACCTCTTGGGGATCTGGCCCATTATATCAAGAGTGCATTTGAAAAGAGTTTCTCAAGATCAGACCTTTAGTCAAGACTTTGTGAATGCTGTTGAGTCAGAACCTACATTTCAAGAAAATTGATTTGCATCTCCATCTTCCCTAAAATGTCATGGAATTAACTCAACTTCATTTGTTTCCACTTTGTGAGATCAGTTTTGTTTTTTTGATATAAGTCTCACTTAAATCTTGACAGGCATAGCTAAAGAAAATTGAAGTGTATGGCAGCTGACAAATGTTCATTAGGGAAAGGGAAGTAAATTAGAGAGAGACAGACAGAGCATGTGTTGTAAATCTTGGTGTCTTAAAAATAATAATTAAAAAAAAAAAATGGATATTCCAAGCTCACATCCTCTAATTATTGCCTCTTCTGCCTGATTTGAAATAGAATTTCTGAGAAACATAACTGCCTCAATCAAGTGTAATAATGTCTTATTTAAAAGTACAACCTCTAGTGTCACACGAGGAAATCTGCTGTACTCACATTCAGACCACAGAAATGGTCATAGTTAAAAATACCATGGAGCACTCATCTGCAAAGTCCGACCTCAATATCAAGTTAGTCTCTTTAAATCCAGATTCTCAGAAGGTTTTATTTACTGTTACATGCACCAGTTATATCATGCATATTGCTTACCCTGTACATTGTGTACCCTTACACTGCTTCGCAGTGCGTGTACACAGACACGGGCGTGGATACCAATGTTCGCATTTTACATTCACTGTGCATGGGTTCAAATGGTTAGCAAGTCCAGGGGTCAAGCTCCTGATTTTTTATAGCTTTTTGTGAAAAATAATTGAACTGCTTAAAGTTGAAATCAATCACTTGAAACTCAGCCCATAAGTATTTGTTTTTTTTTTTTTTTTTTTAATTTTCTAGCCTTGCACTTGGTAACTATAAAGTGTGAGAGCGTGCTTAAAGAAAACCACTTTCAGAGCTAATTACTTACATAAAATAGTAGTGTTTAATTCCAAGGGGTATTTTCTTATCATTTAATAAAATAATTAAAACATAACTCTTTGAAACATTGCATCAGCATAAGGATCTTCACAGAACGATGCTCCTGTCCTGAATTCTATTCCACATGTCAGTTGAGGAACAGAGAAGGCCCAATTTTAGGTGTTACCTTTTTGCTGAGAATTAATCCAGCAGTGTAAGGTGTTCCATTTGATTATATACTGTACAACTGAGAAGCTATTTCTGAAGACATTGCTAACTTTAACTATTCAAAAGTTAGAGCCTGGCTTTGAGGGGTACAGTTTTAATACACTTTAAAGGGAGTATCATCAAGGTTTCCAGTTCTCTCAGACCAAGATAATGGTTCCAGCATCAAAACCAGAGTAATCATGTTTGTACATTGCATACAGGGAAAGATACGACATCAATCAAGATCTGCCTCACAGGTGTGTTTTGTCTGGAATATGAACAGAATTTTCTAATTTTAAGTGCCTGAGTGTGAATTTGCAGTGTGGAACAGAGGGATAAAAGAGAGGACAGGATTCACCTATTCTCTTGATTTGCCTAAATTAGACACATTACCATAAACTACCTCTGAACAAGAAAGCCAGTCCCCCAGCAGGCAAGTCTTCCCAGTTAAGGCTTGTACTGTTTGTTGAAGGTAACTCTCTATATAAAAAGTTTAATTTTCTGATATCTCAAATGCTGTGGCTAATTGTCTATGCGTAAGTGGAAAGATGGAGATTTAAGGTCAGATTTGAATTTTTTTAAAAAAGGGACTTGAGTATATATTAAGGGATATATGAAGATGTTTGAGGCCTTAGCCTAAGGCTGTGGTTAAAAATATCCTCAATAAATTGATTCATTGTTCAAGTTCAAGAAATCTAGTCCTGGATTAAACTATTCAGCATTTAAGAAAGCTTATTATTAGAGACAAATCCAAGTAACAAAACACAGACATAAATTTCAATTTCTTTCTGAACTTTTTGTTTTGAAATACTTGTGTTTTGATTTTGACCTGATACTTTTCCCAAACATACTATAATATTCTGGAATTATTTATTTTGGTGAAGTGGATAGGGTTTGGTAAACTGTTCTTTTTGCTTTCTCCATGATTACTGCCATCTTTGTAGGGGTATATTCTCTCCCATCATAGACAGAAGGAGGGTTAATGCTGCATCTTTGTCTTCTCCCATCCCACCTATGGTGTAGAAAACACTACAGATTACTAGTGGGGTTTTGATGGAGTTTTTTCAAGACATGCAGTCACAGAGGAGTACCATGGCTTGTCTAGACTGATCTCCCTCATACTTCAGAAGAAGATTTAACGTCAGAAAAAGGATGTAACTAATTTCCCAAACTGGATGCATAGTCAAATATATACAAGACTAAAACTAGTAAGAAGAATGGCAAAGCCGATAAATCATTGGTCTATCAGCTTAAAAATGAACACTTGGTTGAAGAGGATTGATGTCAAGGAAGAATAAAAAATGGTGTCAAGCTTCCTGTTTCGGGAGATAGGGCAGCTCTGTTTGACATGTTGCATTGATCACAGAAACCATGGAGGTGGTAGATAACACACATCAAAACCAAGACAGCTTAGATAAAATTAGTTGACTAATGGTGTGCTAGGAGGTTGACAAATCACTGTACAAAACAATCTCTCTCCTCCAATGAGGTGGATGAAGCCAGCAAACTGCTCCTTCACAGGAGCTCTGGAGGATAAGCAAACTCCCCCCACCCCAAAGAAACAGAAACCTGTTAGACACAACAATCACCACCAGCTTCTAAGTATGGTACGGCATACATACACTGCCTATGGGAACATACAGTCACTACATATGGGAGCACAACATATATTACATAAGGGAAAAGACATTTTCTGTATATACGTGTACGTATGGTATACCACACATTTGGTATATATGGCACACAAGAGCTACATATTGTATAATCATTTCTACTGAAAGCAATGGCTCAACTTAGATCAAAAAGGATCCTGTAGCCTCTTCTTCAACCTTTCCCATGCATGTAGCTGCACCTATGATAGTGTATCAGAAAGGCCTTGACATCTTTCCACAGTTAGGAATGATGCAGGTAGTCTTAGCTATATAAAAATAGCAAAGAGGGAGCATCTCTCCTGGATCAAGACAGGTGGATTTTTACCAGCACTTACGCTTTCAGGAAGGAATGAAAAACTTCTTAAATTAGTTGCTAGAAACTGCCATGAAAACTGAAATATTGGGGCTTTCAGCAGCAGAAGCTGTTACACTTGTTAGTGTAACCCCATTTATGGAAAGTGTAGAATAAGCAAGGCTGTCACAGTACTCAAACCACCCACTCAAAAAAAAAAAAGAAAAGTTGTTTGAGACTGAACTTTTATGTGGAATTTTTTTTTTTTTTTCTGTTCCTTAGGGTAAGCTGTTTGTGTTTGTAGCTGATAGCTTTCAAAGACTGAAAGGCATGCTGGATTGCAATAAAAGTAGTCTTATTCACTGTGTCACAGTGTTTTCGGAGGCAGAAGCTACTTGAAGACGTGCAGCTCCATGAATACAGCCAATGGACTTCTGGCACATATATGTATGTGTGCAAATCAGTTTCAGACAGATGTGCTTAGTTTGTTACACAGATAATAGGATTTTGCAGCACTTTGGGTGAAAGTAGAGAGTTGAATATTCGAAAGCAGAGAAATCAACTTTTAAGGTTGCAGAAGTGAATTTAGTCTGACCTTTTGCCTAAGAAGTTTTATACACATTTATTCTTCATGCTTTTATTCTGTGAAGGGAAGGCCTGACTCATCTGCATTTAAAGCAGCCCTACACTGATTAAACAGTTTTCATAAGCATTTCTATTCAGTGAGGGGATTTCTCTTAGGGAAGTGCATATGTGTTATATAGTCTTATTAAAATAGAGAAGAAACAGCAGGAGCAGCTCTTTCAGACAGACACTGTCAGGAAGCAGCATGCCGTGGACTGGATGATTACAAGGTAAGTGATCATTCCTCTTTGTCTTGCAAGGGTGGAGCAGACTCACACCAGGCTTCCTATCTGTGCCTAAATTTTACCAATGCCCAAGGTCACCTCAGGTAAGATGTGCAAAAGCAGGAGGGAAACAGCGCAGGACTGAGCATGCCAAGGGTGCAACGGGGTGGGGCGGGGGCAGAGGGCAGATGGTTTGTGTGCTGAAAAAGAGACCTACAGATAGTGGTGGTATGCCATGGGTCACACCACTTTGCCCTTGCTAGTGCTATTACCTTAACCAGGTGGCACCAAGACAACACAGGAGCAAGAAGATGAGCTCACAGAGGAATGCAAGCTGGAAGCTTGCAAATTGTAGCAATTGAATAGCTCCAGCTCTTCAGGTTAGAACCCGAGTTAAGAAGAGGATGTTATGAAAACAAACGGCCAGTGAGCCCCTCCTGCACCAGTCGGTGCCAGAGCTACCATCCAAGGAAGTCTGACAGTACCAGGGGCCTCCTAAACCCGGTTTGAGGTTGTGAAACTGGAAAGGGTCCAGCAAAGAGCTATCAAGGTGGTGAGGTGTCTAGGAACCTGGCTTCTGAGGAGAAGTTGACAGTTGGGCTTGTTTAGTCTGGCAAAAAGGAGACCAAGCAACAATCTAAGAGCTGTCCGCAGGTATTGAAAAGGGAGTTACATCAGATTTTCCCCATGGAATAAAAAGGTGGCATTAAAAAAAAATATAACAGCAAGAAGTTGCAGCTTGGAAAGTTCAAATTTTATTTTTTCTTTATTTTATTTTATTTTATTTTATTTTATTTTATTTTATTTTATTTTATTTTATTTTATTATTTTATTTTATTTTATTTTTTGCTTAGGAGTGATGTACAGTAGTTGAAAAGCGTAGCTGTAGCATATTCAGCAATAACGTTTTCAAGACTCAAAGACAAAGACATGGCTGACTTTACCATGATGCTTGTGATAACCTTGCTTTGAACAGGAATTAGACTGGGAAACTTCCAGCTGTTCCTTCTGAAACAAAATATTCTGTCATCTGTAACATGTTTGGATAGGTGGACACTTCTCATAGAAACGGCTGAGAAAATTGACTGGAATGGATGTGTGAACACGATGTATCACATCTAGATAAATGGAATGGCAGTGCTGAATATATTTGTGAATGCACGTCCGCAGTGACTTCACAAGTCCCTGGAGCAAACTCTATAAACTGAATATTCACTGCATCAAGAAGTGCTGTGTGTGGCTATATGTGGCACCCTTAAAGGTACTGAGAGCTTTTAAGTTATTTCAAAATGAGCTGGACCAGGCCTATAGAACACTTTAAGTATAAACAATTAGGTTTTTTCTTTAAAAGGGCATATCCCTCACTTAGTTCTGTCATTTTAAAGATATGCTAATCACCTGCATGACACTTTTTTTCTAATTTCTAGGGTTCTGTTTTGAGCAACCATGGAAGGAAGGAAGGAAGGAAGGAAGGAAGGAAGGAAGGAAGGAAGGAAGGAAGGAAGGAAGGAAGGAAGGAAGGAAGGAAGGAAGGAAGGAAGGAAGGAAGGAAGGAAGGAAGGAAGGAAGGAAGGAAGGAAGGAAGGAAGGAAGGAAGGAAGGAAGGAAGGAAGGAAGGAAGGAAGGAAGGAAGGAAGGAAGGAAGGAAGGAAGGAAGGAAGGAAGGAAGGAAGGAAGGAAGGAAGGAAGGAAGGAAGGAAGGAAGGAAGGAAGGAAGGAAGGAAGGAAGGAAGGAAGGAAGGAAGGAAGGAAGGAAGGAAGGAAGGAAGGAAGGAAGGAAGGAAGGAAGGAAGGAAGGAAGGAAGGAAGGAAGGAAGGAAGGAAGGAAGGAAGGAAGGAAGGAAGGAAGGAAGGAAGGAAGGAAGGAAGGAAGGAAGGAAGGAAGGAAGGAAGGAAGGAAGGAAGGAAGGAAGGAAGGAAGGAAGGAAGGAAGGAAGGAAGGAAGGAAGGAAGGAAGGAAGGAAGGAAGGAAGGAAGGAAGGAAGGAAGGAAGGAAGGAAGGAAGGAAGGAAGGAAGGAAGGAAGGAAGGAAGGAAGGAAGGAAGGAAGGAAGGAAGGAAGGAAGTTACAACTGGCAGTATATGACAAAGATGCAGAGAAAGCATGCTGAAAGATTGTGCAAAGCACAGTGGAGTAAAACAGTACAAATTGAGTACAACACCTATCCAGAATCATCAAAATATTTCTTGTCCATCACAAAGGCCAAGTTAACCAGGGGATTTGCATTTCAGCTTCCCACTAAGGATGAAGGATAAGCTTGAATTCTGGGAAAATTCTGTTGGGTTACTTAATCAAAACTTCACATCACACATGTAAAATGTAGCTTGAAGGGCTGGATTTGTTCAAATCTGTCAGAGTTTAACCCCAGTAGGCAGCTAAGAACCACACAGCTTCCCACTCACACCCTCTGAGTGGGATGGGGGAAAGAACAGGAAAGGTAAAAGTGTAAAAATTCATGTGTTGAGATAAAGACAGTTTAATAATTAAACAAAGGAGGGGGAAAAAAAACAACAAAGAAAAAAAAAAAACAACAAACAACACAAACCTCCCTCCCCCAAAAAAAAAATTGATGCAAAACCCCCCAATTGCTTATCACCACCAAGTGATGCCCAGCCAGTCCCTAAGCAATGGCAGCCTTGTCCAACCTCCACCCCTGCCCCCAACACAGTATCATTTCTGAGTGTGATGTCATATGGTATGGAATATCCCTTTGCTCAGGTGGGGTCAGCTGTCCCAGCTGTGTTCCCTCCCAGCTTCTTGTGCTCCTCCAGATTCTTTGCTCGTGGGGAGGTGTGAGAAGCAGAAAAGACTTTGAGTCTGTGTAAGCACTGCTCATCAATAACAAAAACATCCCTGCGTTATCAACACTGGTTTCATTCCAAGTTGAAAACAGCCCCATAAAAGCTACCAGGAAGAAATTTAACTGTCAAAATCAGTAAAAAGCTAAGACCAGTGACAGTACTTCAGAGGATGGTAGAAAGTAACTGCCTTGTTTGGATAGTTAGACAATTTTGTAACTTTGCAAGATGGCAAGGGCAGAGGGATAAAGAGAAGAGGACTTATGGAAGACATAGGCAAAAGAAAAGCAGGAGATGTAGTCAGATCATAGAAAGGTGACCATGCAAACTTGGGAATGTCTGGGCAAAGCAGAACAGTGGTTTAGGGCAATTTAGGTTACTCCGATGATAGCAAATTAGGGGACTCATGAAAAAACAGAGCAAGAGGCACAATCTCCTGTGGTTCCATTTGATCTAAAAGACAAAACCAAACCAGAGAAAGTGAGCTGTAGCTAAACAAGTCCAAGACTATGTCTTTTATGACTCCAAATATTAATGGAGTAGTTTTTACTTTCCGTGATTATCTGTACACACAGCTGTGTTACATTTCATGAAGTTCCTGAGACTATGATACTATAGCTTACCATAAAGCTACTGCATTAAAGGGTGGGAATGGATAGACTGGACTCTGACTCCAACAGACCCAGATTTATCCTGATTTATACCTGAAAACAATTCAATGATTAAATACATACTGGAAATTTGGGGGAAATGTTGTCAATTACTAAACAACATTCAACATCAAAATTGCTGAGCATACGTATTGAAATAAAACAAAACGCTCCATAAGGGTGCTCCATGGACAGGACCTTTAGCGTCTAAACGACCAGATGGACTGAAGTATGTTAGGCTGTTCTGATGATAATTTTTAAATGGAAATTTGAGTCCACAAAGAAAATAATAATTCAGCGAGGCTGACACGTGTTGGCAGTCCGAGACTGCTGCAGAAGTGCCCCATGACTATTCATTATATTTAAAGTTTCGTGACATATTTGCATAAAACGTCACAAGGCTCTAACCCTGCTATTAGAAGTTCTCACCTTTCTTCTGCATCACCACTTAGCTATTTCAAATGCAGACGCAGAAAGGAAGAGATCTTTTTTAACATGCAGAAAGCACCAGAGGAACCTACAAATTCTAATGAAAGCTTTGGCTTGAATTCCCAGTTTTCACATCATCTTGTGATAGCTTTCTCTCTCAAGTGTGCCTCTTCTCTGGCAAGGGAACAGTGAAGGGGGTCAGCCAGTGGATATTTGTGAAGTGCTTTGAAGTAAAATAGTGCTCCATATTCTTGTCAGTAATTTCCAAAGCTCTGTGCTAACGTTTCAAGCCTTTAGAATACAATCCTTTCAATCTACACAATTTCAACTTCCTCTATTGTCAGTGGACGGACCTGATTTTTAGAACAAATTAACAATTTAATTGAAGAGAAACTGTGCATCCATTGGAGGCTGGGAAAAGACACATTTTCTGCCAAATTTTAAAGGAACTCGATTTGTCTCTTCAGTGCTTGCTGCTGACCAAGGTGTACAGTCAAAACCTGCATCTAAGGATGAAAAACTGATGAGCTAAGGATTAAGGATGTCATCCAGGCCATGAATGCTGGGCCTCTACTTTTTGTCTACCTCTATACACCTAAAAAGGGAGACTTATAGTAAGTTTCCTAGTCAGGAAAGAGAGGTAAGTAACCCTGAATGTCACCAAACAGAAAATAGGATCAGTCCTGTAGACTTTCACTAGTACCAACCTCTTGTCATTGACTACATGGAGAAATTAAGACTTTTATTTTAGTAGAAAAAAAATATTGTCTTTCAATAATTTTTAAGCACAAATTAGATGATGAAATTAGACAGGCTAAATTCTATCCTCAACACAGAAACATCTCCAGAGGTTTCTCCAGGTTTTATGCACGTCAGCATTAACCTATTATCAGGAGATTAAAAACCACCCCCTTGAAAATCCTCAGTCCAGCTGCAAAGAACTATCGCTTCTGTCCCTCACCTACTCACTTAGTCACTACTGATATTTCTTCCCACCCATATTCAATAAAAAAAACCAACTTCTATTCCAGAAGTGATTGTTATTTCAAAAGTGGAGCTTAATGGGCTTTAGGAGCCCCAGAATAGTGGAAAAAAAATCATCCAGCTATTAATAAATGCATGATATCCACTGAATTGTTATAACCACACTGTTTTCAAGTACTTAATTTTTTTTTAAAGTGGTTAATGCAAATCCTTGTAAACACTATAGACTGCTTATATATAATTTTTATATATATATATATATATATATATATATATATATATATAATTTGAAGA
>NW_020799095.1:147999397-148028510 GCF_003259725.1 Athene cunicularia
TTCCTTCCTTCCTTCCTTCCTTCCTTCCTTCCTTCCTTCCTTCCTTCCTTCCTTCCTTCCTTCCTTCCTTCCTTCCTTCCTTCCTTCCTTCCTTCCTTCCTTCCTTCCTTCCTTCCTTCCTTCCTTCCTTCCTTCCTTCCTTCCTTCCTTCCTTCCTTCCTTCCTTCCTTCCTTCCTTCCTTCCTTCCTTCCTTCCTTCCTTCCTTCCTTCCTTCCTTCCTTCCTTCCTTCCTTCCTTCCTTCCTTCCTTCCTTCCTTCCTTCCTTCCTTCCTTCCTTCCTTCCTTCCTTCCTTCCTTCCTTCCTTCCTTCCTTCCTTCCTTCCTTCCTTCCTTCCTTCCTTCCTTCCTTCCTTCCTTCCTTCCTTCCTTCCTTCCTTCCTTCCTTCCTTCCTTCCTTCCTTCCTTCCTTCCTTCCTTCCTTCCTTCCTTCCTTCCTTCCTTCCTTCCTTCCTTCCTTCCTTCCTTCCTTCCTTCCTTCCTTCCTTCCTTCCTTCCTTCCTTCCTTCCTTCCTTCCTTCCTTCCTTCCTTCCTTCCTTCCTTCCTTCCTTCCTTCCTTCCTTCCTTCCTTCCTTCCTTCCTTCCTTCCTTCCTTCCTTCCTTCCTTCCTTCCTTCCTTCCTTCCTTCCTTCCTTCCTTCCTTCCTTCCTTCCTTCCTTCCTTCCTTCCTTCCTTCCTTCCTTCCTTCCTTCCTTCCTTCCTTCCTTCCTTCCTTCCTTCCTTCCTTCCTTCCTTCCTTCCTTCCTTCCTTCCTTCCTTCCTTCCTTCCTTCCTTCCTTCCTTCCTTCCTTCCTTCCTTCCTTCCTTCCTTCCTTCCTTCCTTCCTTCCTTCCTTCCTTCCTTCCTTCCTTCCTTCCTTCCTTCCTTCCTTCCTTCCTTCCTTCCTTCCTTCCTTCCTTCCTTCCTTCCTTCCTTCCTTCCTTCCTTCCTTCCTTCCTTCCTTCCTTCCTTCCTTCCTTCCTTCCTTCCTTCCTTCCTTCCTTCCTTCCTTCCTTCCTTCCTTCCTTCCTTCCTTCCTTCCTTCCTTCCTTTTTCCTTTTTTTCCACTGTCTTTTAAAGCGCTGAGAACCACTGTCTTGCTTCTCTTTTCCTACACGTGGGCTATCACCCTCACCTTTCCTTCAGAGAATTTACTCATCTGGGCTATGGCCCATACTTCACCATTAACGCTGGAAAACATCAATAGTCACATGCACTTTACCTGATGGAGCCAGGAGATCCTCCATGCTGTTTCTAAGACTTCTAGATGATAAAGAAACAATCCTGCATTGCTGTCTGTTTTTTTCTTAACTTAAGAATCCCATAGAAGTGAATGGACTTTCACTTCAAACTCAGTTAACATTAAGGTCAGAGCTGTCTCCGGGCATTGACAAGCTACAAAAACGTTATGGTTGTCACTCCTCTGACTGAGTTTTTGTAAAACTGTCTTATCCTCTAAAAGTGAGAGCTTTACTTAAGAATTTAAGCACTGCCCCCATAGATATATCAACCCAACAAGAGCTTGTGCAGTTTGAAGGAAAATCCTTGTAGCAATACTGCTAATGTACGTAAATATATTTTAAAAGGCTTTATGTAAAAGGACAATACATTAAAATTCCAAAGGTTGAGACAGAAACAAATATGCTAACTGTGCTGTTATTTTTCTATTTGTTATGAAGGCAATTCTTAATGTATATTTCTCTATATAAAAATAAAAAATAACTTAGATATTATTTATATTACACTGATGAAGAAGATTTCTTTACAATAGTCTACACAATTAGAGTGAATTTACAATACTGAGAATCATTATCAAGGCAGCATCCCATTAAAAAAAAAAAAAAAAAAAAAAAAAAGAAAAAAAAAAAAAAAAAAAAAAAAGGGGGAGGGTGTTCTGACAATCTTAAAATGAATGCTCAGCTAGACCATTACTGCCAATCTTTCCCAAAGTGTTCTACCAGCATTAAGAAGATAAAATCTGTGTCTCATCATTTCACAGGAATGACATCTCCCAGATTTTTCTGAGATTCCATAGAAGCTCTTTGCCATACTCCACCGGGAGCAAGCTGTATGGATCTAACCCAACTCCATGAACAATCCAACTCCAACTCTAAAATCAGACTCTGAGCCGTGGAAGAATATTGTATGTATAGAAACATGGAAACCTTCAGGTATGTTTATCCATCAGTCAGAGCACTGGTAGCAGTATAGAGTGTGAAAATGAACATACTGGAAGGCCTACCAACTTCTGCAGCAATACAAAAGAGACTTTTTCATATTTCCCTTCTCTCACGATCATGCAAGCAGAAGGCTGGGGATGCTGTCTAATGTACAAGGCAAGAAGCCACCAATATGAATGTAAGAACAGCTACTCTGGCATATTGTCAGACTCAATACACTCAAGATTGAAAAAGTTGGTGTGTGAGACCTTGAAATAAGAACACTCCTTTGTACAGTCTGTATACATATATACACATACATACATACGGCATGTATATATGTGTGAACTGAATCCTCTATTAATGTTTTTCAAAATTTTATGTTGGCAAGACTCCTGAACATTTTCAGGAGCAGACCCTCATATAGCACACTGAAGCTTGCTGATGGTTGGAGATTGTTTTTTTTTTCTTTTCACATACCCCTTAGAAGTCTGTGCCTCAACACCACTGCACTGTGTAACAGCTTAACCTACATGTCCCATTATATTTAAAATTCAGTGAACAATTTACCAGGAAAGAAATAAGTTCTGAAATCTATGTGTAGCTGGCACTAAAATGTTGAGGCCGAAAGGTGATAAAGACTTCCCAAACAAGAAGCGGGAACCAGTTGTTCTTGATTCCTGTCAGAATTTATTTGTTAACTGGGTAAATCCAGCTTTTAGCTTTAAGCTGTCAATTTATTAAAGGGGATAAAAAAAAAAAAAAAGAGAGAGAAAATAGCATCTACCTGTTTAATTCAAGTACTGAGGTAATAGTTAATGTTTAAAAAACTTGTCAGTATTGAAACACATTACGTATCTGTTTCTATATAATTTCTGCCCCTTTAAGGGTTGGATGGCTTTTATGCGCAATATACCTTCAGACTTTCAGGTGATCTTAATCTGCCCCTTTAGTATACCCCTTCTTTCTCCTTCCTACTGTAAAAACGTGCCCACATTGTCAAACCATCTGTGTTCTTTAGCAGCCTTTACCAATCCGCTAGCAACTCTTTTCTTGAACTATTTATGTGTAGGTTTTACACTTCTTTTGAAAAAAAACTAATTTTATTTTTTTCATGTACAAATCTTTTGCTGTGGTTGCGAGATTTTTTTGTTTTCATTTTTTAACTCTCTTATTTCAGAAATTTTTTTTTTTTTTTTTTTTTTTTTTTAATAGTTTTTCACAAGTTTTAGAGGGCTGGTCACTTATGGTTTTAAACAAACTGTATTTGCATTATAAAATTGCCCGCCTTCCAAACAAAAATAATTGTAAAGAATTATTCACGTTCTCTTCCTTGAAAAAAGTGCTGTGACATTGAAAATTTATCAAAATGTTATGAAAATGTATAGAAAGTTATTGAAATTTCTTGCTTTAAAACTGATTTTTTTTTTTGATAAAAATTGTAATGAAAAATTAAAAAAAAAACTAAAAAAGTGAAAAAATGGGTTCTTTTCCAACCCTTAAAAACAACTTGGATATCTTTGTATGAATAAAGTTTTAAATGTTTCAACCAGCTGTAACTATGTCATTTGGACTGTATATAGCACTGCAAATGGGCACTAGTAAAGCATTAATAGAGCACTGCAGAAGAGCCAAAGAACACATCCTTATATTTTTTTAAGCTTTCCACAATCCTTACCATTCTATGTCTTATTTTCTGTTTCATTTTATTAGGGGTTGCTACTGGCTAGATTTTTAATTTCATATCAGAGTAATAAATTTTAAAAAAATAAAAATTTGTTGGGGTAAATCCACTTAGATACAAATGTAAAAGTAAAACTTGTACCTCTGAGGCTATAAGCACAATAATGATCCTCTATAAATGTAAACAGAAGAAATGTTAACAGATGCCACTGATATTTTACAAGTAATCGAATAGACTCCTCTTGGTTTGTCAGTTTCTAACTTGAAGAAAATTCTGCCCAACTTAAAGTTTGGGTTGTTTTTGTTTTGTTTTGTTTTGTTTTTAAAGACAAATATCAATATTTCTTCATTCTATGTTAAATATTTCACTCTTTTCCATTATTTGAATGCACGTATGTTACAAATTATTACCAGTATTGGAACAACCCAAATATTTTCTTTCAACAATAGAAACATTGAAACTTTCATAAATGTTTTTCAGACTTCTCAGTTCATCACAAAGGAGGTTTTAACCTGAGTTCGTATATGCTTGTTTCCTCTTGTGTTAACTATCCCAGAAGTGCTACAAATGTATAGCTTTACTAATACATAAATAAGCATTGAATTAAGGACAGCCAAGTTCCTGGGTTAATATTCAGGAGAAATGGGAATCATATTGGTCCGATCACATTTAAAGAATTAGCCGCCTTATTGTGATTCTGAACATCAGAAGTGGCTCATGTCTTTAAGTGGACAAAGAACATAGAAACTGAAGAGGAATATTTATTTCTTCCAAAAGCACCAATATTTGGAAGCTTGAATGCCTTAAAGCCATAGCACTTTATTCTCTGAAACAGAAATGGAAATGGAGAGTTTGAAAGTCCCACCTGATCTCATTTCTAACACTGCACTCTTGTCTAAGGGATTCTCCTCCACTCAGTGAATGGGTTTGCCTCTGTTACCCCATACTTCAGGCACTATTTGAAGTAGTTGAGTCCTGCCACGAGGAAAAACTTCTCCAGGAAAAGTTCAGAGTCCAGAACGGCAATGTGTGCAGCCCGGCCTATCAATGTGTTGGCGGTGTTTGGCAGCGCGTGGAACACGTTGTGTCTGATCAAAGTGCAGTCCTTCGCCCCAATCAAAGGCTGGAGCAGGTTGTTAATCATTTCTGCATAAACAGGACCTGCAAAAGAGTTTAGATGTCACACCTACATGCCAAAGCTGACAGATCTCCTTTTTCCTCCCAGTGTCATTTAATTACAGTTGCAATGAGAAGGAAAATGGATGCAAGGACAAAATTCAAGAGATAGCAGTCCATTCCAAAGATTTACCAAGTGTCGGGATGTTGTTTATCTAATAGTGGCACTGGCCATCTGAAGAGGTGGGCTGAAGCTGAGTGGGACACTCTAATCATTTAGTCTCCTTTCCTCTGTGGTGGAAAAAAATGCTGAAAGAAGAGGGTTGGACTCACACTGCCTGTGAATTCAATGCAAAAGGGTCTGGGAATACATAGAGGTCCATAAAGGTTTCTCTGGGGAACCTCTTGCAGGAAGTACCTCATGCAGATAGTTGAGGAGTTTATGGGGCAAAAACAATGGCTCAGGAAATTTGCAATCATAAAGGATCTACAATGAATGTAGATCCAGCTCCTGACAGGTCAAACATCTCCCAGAGAAACAACCACTGGAAAAGAGAGTTAAAATTACCTTTTAATTCATATATGAGGTTTGATAGAAAGAGTTGTAATTTAAGTAAGATGTGTGAAGGCAACCATGTTGATTATTTGGCCTGAGCGTCTCTTTCTACTTCCAAAAAGCATCTCCATTTCTAGGTAATCCCATATGTGAAACAGGTATGAAATTACACTGAACACTGTTTCTGCAACTAGTACCAAACTGAAGCCATGAAACATTTTATAAATCAGGGATACTGCTAATAACAAAAGCAATACCTGGGACAATACACAGCCTGAGATCACAGGAGGGCTAAGACTCTGACAGCCTGAGTCCTGATGTGCTTTACAGATTTTATCACAAACTGATATGATTTTACATCAGTTCCTTAAATTACCCGGCAATCATCAACTATCAAACATGAAAACAAAGGGAAAATTCCCTGATTTTGGGTGTGCTGCGAGAGATTTCTTTATGTGAAACAAAGGGGAGACAATACTACTAAATTAGTAGACTGCAGAAAAAAAATTGTCAAGAGATAGTTCTATTATCATCACTTTTAAAAAGATAAATTAAAGGGAATGGGAAGAATTGGTAAGAAACCTTTGATTATGGCCTGACTGAAATTTGTTTTCATCAGACAAATGGCTTAAAAATCTTCTTTTATTGATTTCAGTAATTTCCTGTGGGAAGAGAACACTTTCTTCCTTATCAAATAAACATTTGAGTTTTCATCATACTGATGAAAAACCCTTGTAATGCAATCTCTCAGTTGCACAGATACACAACTCCTGAACAGCTTTGTAAATATAGAAAGGGTCTTAAACATACCTGTGTGTCTGTCCTTAAGTGCATTTTTGCACATTTCTATTCTTGCTGAATGAAAGGGTACATATCTGTCTTGTGGTGAGGCCACTAACACAACATTTTTAAAATACTGAAGACCTGTGGCAAATGCATTAAATAAATTAAATAATTAAATAAAATTAGTTTAAATAATTAAATTAAATAGATTTATCACAATGATGCACAGCGATGAAAATACATCTTACTACAAATTACTTACTTACAAATTACTACTTCATGTTCAAACACCTTTGAAAATCTATAGTGCAAAATAATAATAATTAGAACATGCAACACAAGCTTAGAAAGATTCATAATAGATTAAAACAATTTCTGCTACTTCTGTGAACTATGTGTTACTTATCAACACTCATACGGGTTAATTGTCAACAAAAAACTAAGAACTGTCTCTGAAAAAAGGTTTTTTACTAAAACCTTCATCTTGCAAATATTTATGTGTCAAACTATTGGAACACATGTACAGGCTCACTACAGTTAATGAGTGGTTTTGGATAAATGAGTGTTCACAGGAATGGGGATCACATTCCAAAATAACACAACAAATTAGTACAATTTTCAAATGAAATAGAGAGAGGGAGAAGAAGAGGAACCAGCTTCACTGCTGTGATGTCATAATTGAGGGAGCCTTGGAAACCAGTCCCTGCATTCAGCAGTGCCTTGAAAAATGCACACTGCTGGTACATGGACTGGAAACCAGGAATCCTCCCTCTTCCCTGGAGGCAACGGTGCCACTAATAAACTGTGGAAACAGGTTTCCTCTGTTTGCCCTGTCTGTGGTCTTTTGAGCTCTTCACCACCCACACTCAGCAGAAAGATAGGAAAGGGGACACAGGTGACCTAGCAGACTAGATAATCCACAGAGAGTACTCTGAATACAGACAGGCTGTGGGTTTGACCTTCACCTTTCCCCTCTGCCCCTTACAGGGAAAGGGCCAAGAACCAAGTCCTTTAATTTCTAGATTTTCATAGAAAAGTTGTCCATCACCACCACAAAGAGTGCTGCTGCAGCTTTTATTAAGCCTGGCTGAAGCTATCATTTTCTCATGAAATCAAACCGAGTTTGTGTCAGTCTAAGGTAAAAGGTAGGAGAAGCAACAGTGATTATTACCATAACTAAAATTTTATGTGAAGATGTTCAATAGGAAATAATGGTGGTGGGGTTTTTTTGTTTGTTTTTGTTTTTGGGGTTTTTTTCGTTCAAGACAAGCACAAGGAACATTTAAAGAGATGAAAAAGTGGCAGGGACTTTAAGAAGAAAGTCAGAAATTGCTGGAGGTTTAAAGAGTTATCTAGGGAATTAGGCAAAATACTGCTTCTGATATTTCTCCCTTTGTAGGTGTATTGGATCTGCATGGCAAGGTTTTTGGTAGAGGGTGTCTACACGGGTCGCTTCTGTGAGAAGATGCCAGAAGCTTCCCCCATGTCCCACAGAGCCAATGCCAGCCGGCTCCAAGAGGGACCCACTGCTGGCCAGGACTGAGCCCATCAGTGATGGTGGTAGCACCTCTGGGATAACAGATTTAATAAGGGGGAGGAAAAACCAAACAACTGCAGAAGAGCAATTGCAGCCAGCGAAGACAGGAGTGAGAGTATGTGAGAGCAACAGCTCTGCAGACATTGAGATCAGTGAAGAAGGAGGGGGAGGAGGTGCTCCAGCTGCCAGAGATCCCCGTGCAGCTTGTGGTGAAGACCATAGTGAGACAGTTTGCACCCCCACAGTACATGAAGATCCATGGTGGAGCAGATCTCCACCTGCAGCCCATAGACAACCCCATGCTGGAGAAAGGTGGATGCGTGAAGGAAGCTGTGACCCCACAGGAAGCCAACTGTGTCCTGGGCTGCATCAAGAGCAGTGTGGCCAGCAGGTCGAGGAAGGTGTTTCTTTCCCTCGACTCTGCTCTCATGAGACCTCACCTGGAGTACTGTGTTCAGCTCAGGTGCCCACAATATAAGAAGGACATGGACCTGTTGAAGCGAGTCCAGAGGAGGCCACAAAGATGCTCAGGGGTCTGGAGCATCTCCCCTGTGAGGACAGGCTGAGAGAGTTGGGGTGTTTAGCCTGGAGAAGAGAAGGCTCCAGGGAGACCTTATAGCGGCCTTCCAGTGCTTAAAAGGGGCTACAGGAAGGATGGGGAGCGGCTCTGCATCAGGGAGTGCAGTGATAGGAGGAGGGGTAACAGTTTTAAACTGATAGAGAGTAGATTTAGATTAAATATTTGGAATAAGTTCTTCACTGAGTGGGTGGTGAGGCCCTGGCACAGGCTGCCCAGAGAGGTCGTGACTGCCCCCTCCCTGGAAGGGTTCAAGGCCAGGTTGGACGTGGCTTTGGGCAACCTGGGCTAGTGGAAGGTGTCCCTGCCCATGGCAGGGGGTTGGGACTAGATGATCTTCAAGGTCCCTTCCAACCCAAACCATTCTGTGATTCTATGAGCCAGGCAGGAGCAGTCTGTTCCTGAAGGACTGCACTCAGCGGGAGGGACCCGTGCTGGAGCAGTTCATGAAGAACTGCAGTCCGTGGGAAGGACTTGCATTGGAGAAGTTTGTGGAGGACTGTCTCCTGTGGGAGGGACTCCACACTGGAGCAGGGGAAGAGTGTGAGAAATTCTACCTCACTGAGGAAGGAGAGGCAGAGACAATGGGTGATGAACTGACCAAAAACCCCCAAGCCCTGTCCCCATGTGCTGTTGCAGAGGAGGAGGTAGAGAAAACCAGGAGTAAAGCTAAGCCTGGGAAAAAGTGAGGTGGGAGAAAGTGTTTTAAGAGTTGGGTTTATTTCTCATTGCCCTGCTCTGATTTGAGTGGCAATAAATTAAACTGATTTCTCAAGTTGAGTCTGTTTTGTCTGTGACAGTAATTGGTGAGGGATCTCTCCCTATCCTTATCTCAACACACGAGCTTTTTGTTATATTTTCTCTTTGACATCCAGTTGAAGAGGGGAGAGATAGAGCAGCTTTGGTGGACACCTGGCATCCAGCCAGGGTCAACCCACCACAGGAGATTCTTTCACCTATTTTTGGGAGCAAGGTACTAGAGTAGGGGCACCTCTATTTTGACTCAGTATGCCAGCTCATATGTTCACATCTGGACCTACCTACTTTGTCAGATTTTTCACATAAGCATCTACCTGGATGATTCTGACTTTACAGACAAGTCTTTTCACAATTTCTGCTTTCTGCTTTTGCAGGGACAAGACCTTCATTTATAGCTTGTTAGATCTCCAGTCTACCAACATAACAAAACCCAAATTGCTTTGACTCACAACACATGCTTGAGAATTCTTTGCTAGGAAATGTGATCTTCCTCTGTAGACCCAATTTATTTTAATATGACAGTAGTAAAGCAGCCATCAACTATACTCCAAAAAAAATGAGAGCCAGGGAATCAAAGGGAAATTTCAAATAAGGAAATTCAAATGATGCCAAGATAGAACAGCTTCCTGTCATTGATTATATCATGTAGTGTGTTCGTGAAATTATGAAACACCTCTATGTCTGTCAGACTAAGAATTAAGAAGTTATATTCATCTTAACACAGTCTTTATTTCCTTTTAGCAATGTACCAAAGATGAGAAAAAAAAAATCAAATTGTGACCTCGTGACTACATAATTAGCACCAGTTTGCTCACACACAAAATTAAAAATAAGTGATAAAAGAAAATGTTTGCTTGAACAGAAGGATCATACTTGCTTTCTTTTCTTAAGAAAAGACTGATTTCATTTATTCATGACACACAAAGGAAGGTATAACAAGATCTCTATTTAGACATCATTTTTCCAGTGTGAGGCTATACATCTCTCTGTAGTACAAAAACGTCAAAATAGACATGAATAAAATTTGTTCTTCATCTCACAGAGTCATATTTCCTAGAGACAACAGATGTTAAACTTAAAAAAAACATAATAAAAAAGAAAAAATGGTTTTAACCTAGTAACATAAATTAAGCAATGGTGGCCTGTCAAGAGTGATATTTCTTGCTTGCAGAATATAAACTTAGGTGTATGTTTACTCCATCATGAAAGTCTTATTTGGTGCTAACAGTTTGGCAAATATATTCACTGATAACTGGCACAGAAAAAAATGCACAGATAAAATTGATAATCAGGTTTTAGACAGAACAGCTCTTCTCGAAAGCAAGAGTGTTTAAAGAAACATCATTAAAAAAAAAAAAAAAGCATATTTCCTTTACTCCCTGGAGGACATGGCAATCCAGTACAATCCTTTGGAGTAGCTCTGGCTATTTACACAGTCACATCAAGCCCTACTCACCCGTTTTTTGGCTGAGCTGATAGAGGAAACACTTGCGCAGATCCGCATTGTCCCTGAAGGTCAGTTGTAAAAGTGACCCTGATTTTTTCAACTTCTGCATGAGCCATAGACCTGGAATGAAAATCAGTGCGTATTTTTATCCCATTTGAGATGTGCCTGCTGTAAGGGTAGCACTGCAACTCAGTATAAGCCTTTGTTTCTTCTTCTATTGCTAATTGACAAGTAGAAAACTCTAAGATTCTCACTGGATATGGGTAATGGTTTTGAACTAAAAGAGGGTAGATTCAGACTAGATATAAAGAAGAAATGTTTTACAGTGAGGGTGGCAAAACACTGGCACAGGTTGCCCAGAGAGGTGGTAGATGCTCCATCCCTGGAAACATTCAAGGTCAGGTTGGACGCGGCTCTGAGCAACCTGATCTGGTTGAAGATGTCCCTGCTCATTGCAAGGGGGTTGGACTAGATGACATTTAAAGGTCCCTTCCAACACAAGCTATTCTATGATACTGATTATCTCTGTCATGAGAGCATAAAACCTCAGGAAGGGTGAACTGTGGGACATTCTGTTCCCAAAGCGCTGCAAGTGTCTTCTTCAGCCTTGGAGATGCCTCTCTTTACTGGTAGTATGCAGAGAAGTGGAAGAATACTGTGGGGGCAAGGTCATTGCTCACTTCTGCATACCCTTGGGTTTTCCAGGGAGCACTGTGATGGACCTTGTAGAAGATACTGAAAGCCCCTCTCACTGCATTTTTTTTTCTGTGTGGGTTTGAAGTCTTCAGCAAATATTTTCCACCACTTCAGTGTACAAGTCATGTTGTTACAATTTATTGTTACCTCCATGTGTTGCTTTCTCATGCACACTGTCATGGACTGCAGCCAGTCATAGCTTTCCCATCAACTCTTACCTGTACTAACCAAAGTACTGTTGTTGTAAAGAGTTCCCAGGTGAGGCCCAGAGAGGGACAGGAAGGTGTGTAACTTGTTGAGGTAATAGCGAAACCTGGGGCGAGTTAGTACAGATCGAATGATGACGTTACCAAGGGAATGTCCAATAAAACTGTTGGGAAAGAAGAATTACATTAACACAAAAACCATCTCTATTTTATTCATATTAAACATAGGGGTGGCATAAATTGCTCTTGATGGGACTCTATCAGGGCTTTCAGTAACATCCTTAAGTTACCATTTCACATTTTTTTTCAGCCTAGTAGAGACTCTTCCATCTATGTCAATGTAAAAATTAATCTCACTGATTCAATGGCTTTTGACACAGTGCACTTTTGGAAAAGCTAATTTCACTGAATGTTGCTCATGTAACTCAAACAGCTACAGACCATTAACTATCAAAATGCTTACCTTATTCGGGATATGGAGAGGTTGTACAGCTGGATATGCTGAATAATTTCATCCAATAATCGGTCAGTCATTGTATCAAAATCAGCAAAAGTATCAGTCTGGTGAAAAATGGAATGAGTCGGTGAACTAAAATATATTGCACTTACTGCAAACTGATGTTATTTTCAAAGCAAAATGCAAGCAGAAACTTAATAACCAGCCCAAATTTTCTTTATATGTGCTGAAAGGGAAGGGAGGGGGACTTTTCTCAGTCTCCAGGTCCTCTAAAATTTGAAGTTCTCCTTTGAAAACAGTCATGAAGTTTCACTTTTCAGTTTATTAGCAAATAGCTTCCAACTAACATTGCAAATTTATTCAACACAAGTATTTTCTTTCTCACATAGCATCATTAACAGCAGTACCATGGGTCAGCGTGGGTCACATATCTATCGTCAAAGCCCATGTGGAAATTGGGCCCTCTAGAAGACAACTCATATTTTTAAGGGGATTAAATTACTCCTGTGGTTGCTTCTCCCTCTACTGACTGTGCCTCTAACTTTGGCATGTGTCGTGATAGGATAAACCCAGACCTACTATTTATTAATAGTAACATTAAAAATATTAGGCTGAGCAATTCCAGAGTAATAAGTATGAGTTTAAAGCAGCCTGACTTGACACTGGTGAGAACTGCTGATGCTCAGCCGCTCTAGATGCCACACTCTGCACATGGAAGAAGAGCTTTTAACATTTAGGATTTAACAGATTACTATCATAAAATAGTTTGCAGCATTATAGACAGACACACAGTTATGCTGATGATAAAGATGTAATAAAAAAAAATATCTGGCTCTCAATGAAATGCTGTGTGTTTGTTATTCAACAGTTATCAGTAAGAATGAGTGCTAGAGAGAGAGCTAGAGAGAGAAATTTATTGCTTGCAACAGTACTGCCAATCGTGACACAATAAAACAAATAATATATTGTCCAGCCTATACGATTGCAGACAGATCTTATTCAGAACTGTGTTATTTGGCAATCCAACAGGACTCTAAATCAAATTCGTAACCAATGAGATGCCACAAAAACAATCATCAAATGTTGGAACAGCTATTCAGAGCAAACATTTGAGTAATTAATGCTTTTGTGACACAACTCATCTTGCTAATTGAAGCTCTTGCAAAGAAAAACATGAGTATATTCACTTTGCAATACAGCCTTAAAATAAATGTTCTCATAAACTACAAACCATCCACTAACTTTCTGCTTGTTTGTTTTGTCTGCATTGATAATTAATTATTTCCTCCTAGCCTGATTATCCCAAATCTTTCAAGTTGTTTAAAAGGGGAAGAATCATAATCATTACTCATAAACAAAACACATCAAGCATCGTATTTCACATGCTTATATCGCCATCCTTTAGTATCATCTCAGCCTCACTGAGCTTGTCAAATGTAGCACAAATGAATGCTAAAAAAAAGTGATCTGCATATTCCTCTATGAGGCAAACTTCAGCTAAACTATTGATTTCTTGGGTCATTTTCAGTGCAGCTCTCAGAGCAAGGAAAAAAGGGTGACAGGATGCTTTACAGCATGCAAACAGACATCAAACCACATGGGTTCAATTTCCAGTGCCACGGGAACTTCCTCACCTTCCCGGACTATAAGAGCACTAAAAGTTCCCATTATGGACTCTGAATAATGTTGAATAGACATGTAAGATTTTTCATTCTCTGAAAACATGAGAAGAGGCTTTGATGCAGGTATGAAGTGCACTCCTCATTATTTTCATCTTGCTTACATTCACTGTGCATGTCTGCTCCTGATAGAGATGTGCACTGGAAGGTGTCAAGTTCACAGACTTAACACCAACCAGCCACTTCAACATATTAAAGTTGTTGAACAAAGAAGGTTGGAAAGTTTTGATTCAAATCAGAATTTTTCCGGCTGGGCACTAGAAATCCTTACCTTGTACATAAAGATAGGCTTCTGTGTCATAAATATGGGTTCATTGCAGAGCAAAGCACAGAATTAATTTATGGTTTTCTGCCTAGATTAGCAATGAATTTTTCTGGAGGATGTTTCTTTATCATTCAAGGAAATGAATCTCATAAGCATTGCAACGGGAGAAACAATGGCTGATGCAGCAAAGGAAGCTGACAACACCCGCTGGATATGCCATATCCTCCAGAAAATTTAGCATCACTAAACTTGCTGCTTTCTGTCCATGCTGTGTTGCCTGGCATCCAACAGGCAGAGGCACTAGGCTGTTAAGTTTGCAAACTGACAGAGTAGATCAATTTTCTTCACCTAAGAAGAAGGTTCTAGTCCTGTAAGTGCTAATGCCATTGACTCTGACTTTAATGCTAGGAATATTTTCTGATGGGTTTGAACACCCCGTCTAATTAGACAGAAACAGGACCAGGCCTTTGTACTAAATACTACATAAAATTCCTTGAATTCCCCACTACTTTTGCTTCATTCAGCTGGTGAAAAAGCTTTGCTGAAGGTTTGTTTCCACAGTGTCAACAGATTGTAGCAGATCTAAAGGAAGGTAGAAATTAGCTCTGTACTACCTGATTTCTTTCAGACATTAGGAAGTCCAGTTTTCCACCAGGGAGTCCCAGCTCTATAAAAGTTTTTACCAGTCGCAGATCTGCACTGTTACCTAGAAATAACGGGTAATATCTTTATAAAATGTAATTCAACAGGAAAATAACTAATATAGAGTCAATTTTTATACATGTCTTCCTATAAACCTTGGCACCAGGGAGCTCTTGCTAAGCGCTGCTAAGGCAGCTCACAACACCATAGCATCATGCATTTAAACAGTGGGAGATCAAGAACATCCACAGCCTGCACAAGGTGGGCTGGACCTAACCTCCTGCTGCTGGGGACTGCATAATGGTGGGGAAGAAGGGGCAAAGTTCAGGCCCAGAATAACTCTGGCCCCTATTGCTGAAGAACAGAGGTAAGACAAAAAGTCAAAAAGCTGAGGTCTGTCCGTCTACCTCAACAGCTGGTGAGGCTGCCAGGGGATGCTGCAGCCCTGCCAGGGACCTCTGCACATGTGCTGGGGTACAAGGCTGTACCTTCAGATGTAGAGTAGCCTGCATCTGTGTATTTGTAATTAGAGACAGTACTGAAATACTGTCAGGCTCCTAATATTTGGGGAGAAGTCCCATCTCATACTAGGAAATTCCAAAGTCTTCTCAAATGTTTCGCTGGAAAAGGAGATATCTCCCCCTCATGAGAAGGACATTACTGCCACTGAGATACTGAATGGTAAGTGGTCCTTGCTCAAGCCAGCAAGTGTTTGTTTTCCACCTTTCTGAGAATGCCTGAGATTTCAGAGTGTCTACCCCTTCTTCTCTGCGTTTCAAGCGTAACATCTACACCTTTCCCATTGACACCAATAATTTGTCAAGAGAAGCTTCAAGTTTAACATATCTATTTTCTGCTTAGAAAGCATATATGTAAAAAATTCCAGACCATGCTTCCCCTGCAGTGAATAATAATTTTTATTCTCTCACTTCCTAAAGGTGGCCACTGTCTACCCTATAACAGTGTGTGTGTGGGGGTTAAATCATGTTTCCATCCTGGTGACATACTGCAAAACAACAAAGCATCTGTGGAAAGACAAGAGTTAGTGTAATGCACTCCCCCTGTACACAGAAGGACTGATGTACTTTGATGTAGAATTCTGTTTAAACCACAAAAAGAATTGCAGCACCCATTTCTTAAAGCAAATACTTAATATTCTCCTAGATCTTTTATTACAATGGACTGAATAACTTAATGAGGACTAAAGACGTAGTTAAATATTTTCCTTGAACTCTCCATTCTTTCATAATTGCTGAATATCTGCTCTTTTTTGTTTACACCAAAAGGACTTGCAAACAGCAATTTCTCCTGGCCTTACCATCCAATCCATGGACACAGACAACCAGGTGAATGCCATCTTCCAAATTTTCTTCCTCTTCCTCTGGTGGAAAATATGGGATATCAGAAGCTAGTACAGATAAGTCACTGTACAGAAATCCTTCAATCTTCATTTCTTTTTTAAATTTTTCTTTGGCCTGATAAAAACTGGAGAATACATTAATTAATCACAATAGAACTGTGTGTTCAACATCAAACCTTCAAACTAGAAATGAGGAGGCTGGTATTTGCAAGAAATTATGTTTGCAACTTTCAAGTGGAGACCTGGTTACTATTCCTTATATATTCTGATTGAGAGAAATGAGGATGCAGGGAAGAAAACGTTTCTGATCTGTTTACATTCAGGGAATACCTAAAGTCTATCAGCACCTAACCTGCCAGAGGAATAAAGGATTTACAAAAAATAATTTTCTGGTGGCCCATAACAATGAGACTAAGATATAGATTTAGCAATTTTGCATCTTAATGTCAGCAGCTTTATAGATATCAAAATGTAAAATGTATAATTTTGCTAGCATCAGATCCATTTATCAGCATAAAGTTTGGAGTTAAAGGATACACCTCATACGGTAGATACTCTTGTTCTGGTTTGGTTTCAGCTTCTTCTGAAAACATTTCGTAGCTAAGAGGAACAGCAGTTCAGTGCTGAAAGAATTAAGCCAGCCCCTTTCCTACTCCAGACTTAACATTTGACATATGAGCTCACCCTGAAGCATTCTGCTGATTGAAGATACCAAACTCTTTGGTGGATTTTTGACTTACCAGAACTTATCCACAGTTTTAAAGAATTAATAATCACAACATAAGTGAAGAATTAAGTAGAAAACTGGGGTGGATGAGTTTAGGAGATAGAAACCTTTAAAGCTTGAGAATAGCTTAAGGCCACTTGATAAAGGTAAGCAATTACTTACCTCAGCCCAAGTGACTTTAAAGGGACACAAGAATGAAAAATCTAGCATTCAGGCCATGGGCCCAGAGGCCCTGGATTCATGTGCACAAATTTTGAGTTTAGATTAAGCAGGACTTACATCAGGATCTATAACAAAACCCTTTCAAGGTGCTTTCAGAAAAATAAAAATAAAGCCTTGTGCAGCAAACAAATCCACATGCAGAGAGCTAACATTTATGGGACCTGAATGGGTTGAGAAATTCCCATGCTACTGTTTTCCCTCAGCACAGCAGAGACACCAAACTATAAGGGAAGTATACACGTGCTAGTGTGCCAATCTGTGAAATGGGCCACTGTGACATCAAGGCAAAAATGGGGCACTTCTGTCATGGGCAATGAAGAAGATAAAAAAAGAAAAAGCCTCTTCTCCAGCTACCCAGGATGCCAGTTCTGCCATTTTTCTGGTTTGAGAAACTGAAGTTGAGACCCTACCAGCCAGCCTATGCTCCTGATTCATAACACAGCTAATGAGTGCAGTTATTTAAGCAGAAGAGGAAAACAAGCTATGGCACTGTCATAGTGAACTGACTATCTGGGATCAGTACTCAAGTCTGAGTAACCTTGACTTCATGAAGGAGGACCAGATCTTAAC
Source organism: Athene cunicularia (assembly GCF_003259725.1). Classification (NCBI taxonomy): domain Eukaryota; kingdom Metazoa; phylum Chordata; class Aves; order Strigiformes; family Strigidae; genus Athene; species Athene cunicularia. Next base: position 148,016,818 of record NW_020799095.1, read on the forward strand.
AATTATTTAGACACCTAAATACCACTTGTTCTCATAGGATTAAGGACCTAATGTCTTTGACAATCTTGGTCTCTTGTGTTTTCATCCTTCCTGTCTATTTAGATTATTTCTGCTATATAAACCATTCATCTATTTGGATTATTTATAGTGTAATGCCTCAGGCAGCAACTGTCTCTGAATTCAAGCTTATTGTATTGGGGTCCTGAACTTTTTCAGGGTCTCTTGGCACTACAGTAACATTAAGACAGTAATTAGACATTCTTACTTCAGCATCCTTTCATTGGTCTCTTCATCCATCTCATTTGAATTAGAAGAGACAACTCCAAAAGAGCCCAGAGGCTGGTGTGTGATGGGGAATGCAGCCTGCTTTGCAGAGAAGCCAACCATAGCAGGGGTCTCTTTGAGCACAGAAGAAAAGGGAAGACAGGTGGCTGTGCAAGAGACAGAGAGGTTAACCACGTCAACAGCCTTTCTGCTTTCCAGGGCTACCCCCTCCGTTGTCGCCAAATGAAAACTGGTGCCATTGGCTACAAGTTTATGCTCTTGGCTGTTGGGTTCCTGAGGATATTCAGCCTGGTAGGATCCTGCAGAAGGGTCTGCTGAGGCAGGTGAGTCGTTGAGCTCAATTTCTTGTAACCCCTGCATTTCTGCATACACTGCTGGGCTCTCATCAGCAAGAGAGCTACCACACTCTCCTTGCATTGAGCCAAACTCAGTTGAAGTCTCTGAAGGAGGTGGAACAGGATAGCAAAAATCTGGTACCAGCTTTATGCTTTGTGAGAAATCCTCTTCTGAAATTCTACTATTGGAGTAAAAGCCTTGTTGTAATTTTAAACTGTCTGGCTTAAGTTTATCCGTTGGATCCTCAATGCATGTATCAAACTTATCTATATTTTTGTCTAAGTAATTATAAGCCCTTGGTGTTTTTAAGCTACACTCACCATCTCTGTCCAGTGACTGGCACTCAGAGACATTATCTTGGAGCTGCTTTGGAAAAATGGGTGGTCTTGCCTTTTCCAAACTACAGTAGGTCTCTGGGAGACCTTCCTTCTCCCCCTCCCCTTGTAACTCAGTGTTACTGCTACTGTGTTTGATGGTGGGTTTGGGATGTTCTCTTGGTTCTAGTTGTCTGTTTTCAGTGGTGTTTTGACATTCAGAAAAGTCCATGATTAATTTTCCATTTGCACTCTCTGTTCCTGTGCAACTTTTTAAGTTTCCTCCTGAATCACCCAAGGTTGCTTCACTGTGTTTGGCTATATCTACCTCCTCCGCAGGCTCTTCTGGGCTACTGATCTGAGGAGCTGAGACAGATTTTGTCAGTTTGGTAAGCTCCACTTCCCTCTCTTCTTCCTCAAAGGGCAAAGAGCTGATGGATGTGAGTGATGCTTGGATCCCACTGGGCAAGCTGGTATTGCTTTCTGTGTGGCCACCCTCCAGGGAATTTCGGTGGATGGCATGCCTTCTTACCAAGTGGTGCAGAATCTCCCGATCGCTGGGCAGCTCCAGTGCCCGACTACGAGCATCAGACCACGCCACTGAACTGGGTTCACTTTCAATGCCTGAATCAGATATTATAGAGGAGGATCTTTTTATAACCCCTGACATCAGTGTAAATTCTTCACACTCCTCACCCCGTTGCTCCTTCGTGAACAATTTCACTTCAAAGCTGTGTGTGGGCAAAGTCTTCAAAACAGGGAGCAGAACTTTGCTGTCTGGATCTCCTGTTTTTTCAAGACTGGTTAATTCATTCAGTGCAAGTTCAGATGAAGTGAAATTATTCTCAAGATGACTAGATTGATCTATTTTATGTATTTCAGTCCTGTCTTTCAAGCCATTACTTCCACATGCTCCACACTCGTACTGAGCACTGACAATTAGCACAGGCTCACTTTTGTGGGAATCCTTATTGCTAGGTTTATTATCTCCATAGGTAACATCTGCCACAAGTCTATTGTCTTTCAATAACATTTCCTCGGGTGTTTTAAAGTCTTCTGATGTGCATCCTGTATTGCCTGGCTCTGAGTCAGAAGTTGTTTCCTTACTTGAAACAAAAATATTTTCAGGTTTCCTTTGGCCTTCTTTGATCACTGTACATACCTGAGATGTGGAGTGCTGGTTTAAACCCTTAGCTGTATAAGCAGCACCTTCAGTACCACTGTATATGCAGGAGGGATTCCCATTTATCCTATCTGTGTGTATTAGCAGAGTACCTTTCCCAAAGTCTCCTTTCCTTACTGCAGTGGCATCATTTGATGCAAAATCTTTATTGTCATCTATTATATCCATTTGTGTACTTGCAGGAACCTCAAATCCTGGAAAAACTTCCAAACTCTGATCTGAAAGAAAGAAAGAAAAAAAAGAAGTAGTACCTGCAGGAACACAACAAATTACCCCAAGGTGGTATGGGACATTGAAAATTGATTGTAAGGCCTAAAAAAAAAATATGTATATTTATATTATATAAATTATATATGCATTAGAGGCATATTACAAATGCAAATGCTGGAGTGCATTTAACTAGAATTGTACTCACTAAACAGCTAAAGGCCAAAGAAGACAATACCAATAAAATATACTTTTCCTCAGTATATCCATCTATCCTCAGTGTATCTAAACTACTATTTTTTTACAGCATAGGAAACAAAACAAAGCTGACATTCCTTGTATTCCTGCTGTAATATGACATTGTTCATAGTATAGCTCTCGCCTGTAAGTCAGTTTAATACTCAGTTTAATAGTTTAAATATCTGAAATGAGCACTGACAAAATTTAGGCAGTTGTATAACTCTGAAGGAGTGGAAATTTTGGACCGTGGGTCATATTTACAAGACTATGGTCACCTATAATGTTAATACATATTGCTTCCTTGCTAATCTTAATAGTTGAGTAAGAAGAAAAGGGAATAAGGGTATGAGGTTTTGCTACAAATCTGTGAACCTAAATAATTTCTTAATTAAAAATTTGATGGATACTCAAAAGGAAAAAATATATATATATTTTTAAAGCAATTCTGCCTTTCAGGGACAGTGTTGGGCTTCATGCTGAAATTGTGGGTTTGCTCTGAGTTTTCTTACCACTAGATGTCACACTGGGGATGAAATTCATAGTGCTGTTTTTTCTTTAAATTTGTACTGTAACAAAAATCCAAAAGGTTTTGTTATCTTTCTCGATTTTGCTTCCAGCTCTTGTAACTAAACAGCTTATTTTGAAGATGAAAATTATGGAGCTACAGGAAATACTCCAGTCTGCTAGCAGGGAAAACACAAGAATTCAGCTATATTACACATGGACCACGCCCTGATCCAAGCCGCAGCCAGTCCAATGGATGTGAGACCGCTCACCCTGGGCTGGGGAAGTGAACCTCCCTCAGCTCAAGCTGTCTCATAGAGCTGTACTTTGTGGTGTTTTGCTCACCTTTGCAAGGAATATCCATGTACCTATCTTCAAATATAACCGGGAGCGTGTTCCAGTCCCCATCTATGTCGAGGCATTCTGCTGGAAGCGGGGGCATGCTGGTGAAGTATTCAGAATTACGAATTTCTGTAGAAATTTGTCCATGACTTTGGATCCTGGCAACAAAGTACAATAGAACTTGAGTGTTTGAGTAGTTACCACGTTGTGTCTCCATCACTCCTGCAAGCCCAGCAGCAACGTTGGATGTGCAGGCAGAGAACAGAGGCAATGTGCTTAAGAGGAGAGGAGTTACCCTGTACTCAAAGAACGTTTCACATAAGTTGATTTCTGTCTCTCAGTTAGAGATACCTACAACCTGCACACTCTCTCACTGCAAAAAACTGTCTTTTTGAAACTGTTCCAGCTGCTGCTGCCACAGGCTTCTGCTAACTACCATAACTCTTTGTCCTCTCAGGGGCCAGTCACTGCAGTTGGTTAAGACTGGATCCCTCAGGGGCTTTCTCGTCAGAAGAAGAGGTCTGTCACTCTGGTTGTGACAAGGGTTTCAAAACAGAGATGCAGGAAACAATAATAAAATTTTGGTTGAGCAGTACAGGGAGGAACAAGGCCAAGAAAGATGCATGGCAGGCCCTCTATCTCACGTTCAGCAGTCCTCAGAACACTGCAATATCTCACCTACGTATGCATTTGGAAGAGCTAAGACACAGCAATTCAGCCACTGCCTGTTAGCAGAACTAAAATAACTGGTTCCATCTTTTGGGCCATGTAAAATGCTACCTGGCTTTCATCAGTGAACATAACATTGAACTGGCACACGAATGTGAGTTCAGCTATAACAAATACAATATTTTTTAGTTCTGATGAGCTTTCCTATGTAAGCACGTTCCTCAAAAAAACAGGGAAAACATTGAATATAAAGTTTATTTATTTGTGTTGACTCTGATTAATTTCTTTATCCTAAGGAATAAAGAAGAAAGCAACAAGCTTTTCATAAATGGCCAGCTGAAAGCAGTTCTGCACAGATACCATAGGACAGCACAATGGCAGCATTTCAGATTATCATTGGCAAAAGGCAGATAATCATCATGTGGCAGTGAACTGGAAAAAAGCGCAGTTTACACATTATGAAGCAAAACTCAAACAGCAGGTTTGTAATTCATGCCAGCATGGAAGATTCCTATGTCCAGACACAAATAACTTATTCAGACCAGCATATCAGCTTCAACATCAAAACATAATTGTTGCTGTCTATCATTTGCTCTTACCTGTAGGCCAGTTATTTTTCCTCAAAGATAAACAAGTCATTAGTTGTTAAAACATGACTCAGACAGCAGTCAGAAACAGCTAACTGCTCATTCTTCCCTGCAGCAACACCTGGGTGTTTAGAGTTAACTCTTAATACCATAATAAAAGTTCTCATGGACATATTAATTAATAACATCAGCATTTTATTAAAAACCACATGTAAAAATAATAAACTAAGCTTACTTCGAGACCAATCTCTGGCACAAAAGATGTATCATTGATACTGAAAGGTGTGAGAAAAAATATTTTTTCTGTAAAATATTGGGAGGATGTCACCTGCTAGAGGATCCCACTCTGCGTGTCACCCAACCTATTGAAAATAGTGTGTGCTCTTCTGTCTGATCAGTGAAATGCTGTGAGGCATGTAGGTGCATGGTGTCACACAGAACTCAACAACAGAATAGGAGGCAAAAGAAAAAGCTCTTGTCTGGTAAGAAGGAAGAAAGAATCAGGGGAAAAAACTGTTAATGTTTGAGGTGGTTGTGCAGCACCTGGCATGCTGAGAGCTGATCTAACCTGGAGACTCTGTGAACCCAATTAATACCCCCCACTGCCACCCCCAACATGAATAACACTCTGGCAGCCAAGACTGTTTTTCCAACTACATCACCTAGCAAAATCAAAAAGAAAACATGACTCTGCTATGAGACCTGTATAGACTGAATTTACTACATACAACAACTTTTAAAGTTTGTAAACTACTTACTTTTTTTTTTTTTTTTTACTCAGTATCCTTCATAATCACTGAGGAAAAATAATGTTTTTCTGTAGGAAACAGGTTAGTTCTGGGGCTGCCTGGAGAAATAAAAGCACTTCATCCAATTAGGCTTCCTCCTGTGCAGGGTTATATTTGCTTGAATGGGGCCACGAGTGTCTGTGCCCTCACCCCAGGATCTCGACATGGGGTTTTCCTTCTACATCATTCCCTTAAAACCTGACATGTGAGGACTAAGTGAGCTCAGCTGGGCCCCTGAAGCCATGGTGCTAATGAAGTCATGGCCTTTTCCATCAACACTGAATAAACCCTAATGTCGCTAGTCACAGTTCTGAGAAAGTAATTTTCTTCTTTGCACTAGGTCAGAAGCAGATGTCTCACTTAAGTCTCATCATCATGACAGGACCTGATGTCATAGCCTCTTTAAGACCCTTCTGAAAGGTGGGTTTCCACACTGGTGATGCTGTGGTCCACCCACGGTGACAGGCTTTTTCAGTGGACAAATAGTCCAGCCATCATTCTTTATCCAGAAATTCAAATCTGACCATCCTTGTTTAAACTCTGCCTTCAGGGGTCAGGTCCTAAGTATTATCCATGTGCTCCACTTGGGATCATCTAAAACTGAAGGCAGGATTTGCCTTGGTGTAGCTTTAAAATTGGCTCCGCATACTGCCCAGCTTGGTTCCAAGCAAGAAGTGTCAAGCAGAAGGAAATACCTACCTTTCCAATGTTTTAAGGCATGTTTTTATGAATGCAGGTCAGTGCAACATTTGTTTTCCTGGACTATTTTTCACTGTTGATTCTCAGTCTATTATCAGCCCTGAGATAACACCACTTACAGCTAATGTGGTGGAATTCTCCATTCCCCTCCTCCACTGCTGCATCTAGTGAACATCCACAGCTTTACTTTGGCTGTTTAATACTCCTGTCTGCATTTAAAGATCCTTTCTGCTAAACAAAGTAGGGCTGGACTAAACAGCAAAACAAATCCATGACTGCCTACCCTCAAAAATGTATAAATGTATATTAGTGAAGGTAAAAAGCAAATTTTAAAATGTTAAGCTCTTGTTTCCCATTAAAAGTACTGGATCTGGTGTAGTGGGCTTAGGAAGTTAATTGAAGAAAGATAAAAATATATTTCTTCATGCCCTGAGGTTAGTGGTGTTGGTGGAGATACGCTCTGAAAGGAAAAGTACCCAGCTGTGACTGGGAAGAAAGGTTGGGAAAGGATCTCCCACACTGTGTCCATCGAATGTAGGAATTTTGAAATTAATAATTTCTGAGGCCTGATCAGAGTCACTCTTACTTTTGACACTGATTTCAATGGGTTTACAATGTGGAGCTAGAACAGGCCCAGTGACTTCTCTCAAATTAAGCAGAAAAAGACCTCAGTCTTGATTTCGACTGAACTACATTTTCAGTCCTTCCAGTGTCAGGGAAGGGTTAATGGGTTACTTACAGGCCTTCCTGGAATGTGAGCACATCAGGTTTCTGGTGCTCAGTGTAGAAGAAGGCTTCTGAGAATCTCCTCACCTGAGGAAGAAAGACACAAGTTAAACCTAAGACCTCCTGAAAGGTGCCAAGTACAATCACGCTAATAACAGAGCAGTGATTGTCAAGACCAGATTTCTTGCTATGCTCCATCTGTGTTGCACTACTCCGGTGACAGGGAAAAAAAAAAAAAAAAAAAAAAAAAAAAAAAAAAGCTCAATTCTGCTTCACTTTCCCAATCCAGCACAAAGCAGCTGGTGTTGTTGCCTGTTTTGCTGGGAGGTATGATGTGTCTCTTGACAGTAAATCAAGATTTGCTTATGTGCATCTTCTGACTACTTCTCTAAAAGCTGTCAATTTTACCATTTTCCCCTGTGTTCTTCAAGTGGGGAAGATTTCTTCCTTTGCCACCATTCAAAACACATAGCAGCAGTGCAGTGAGTTACTAAATCAGAACAATTCATAATTGATCATCTCTTCAATGGAAACACCCACAGTGACTCCCAAGAGATTAAAGGAAGTCATGTATCAGCCCAGAGGAGAATAAGCCCTGTCACGGTAGAAACACATCTGCCTGTGTCATGATACAAACGAGAGCTCTTCAAATCTCTTCATGGACACTGGATCTGTTCAGTTTTGGATAATCAATTACAAAGAGCCACAGATCTGAAGTGGCTGGCAGAGCACAGAGTGTGAAATAAGCTATAAAAAATTCAGTGCTGCTATCTGCTCTGGAGTAAGCTTTGAGTTTAAATGAATCAAGCATAATATGCAATCAAATGTACTAAGCTGTTAAACTGCAGCCCATACATTACTAATACTATTTGTAAAACTGACCTTTGTTACAGCGTCAGAAAATGGCAGCGGAAAGCATATGTCACAGCATCTTGGCATCTCCCTAAATCCCAGCTGTGCTTTAACAAACAGCTTTTCTAAAAACAGAACTATCATCCCTTCAAAAAGACTGTGTCTTAATAGTATGACTTTTCATCTCTAGCTCTCAAACTGTTTTCTTGAGCTGGGAAAGTATCATTACACACAGTTTATATGGGGAGGCACTGAAGCACACAAAGGTATGTAATTTGCCAAAGGTCAAGCAAGCAGTCAGCATCATTTGATGCTGGAACAAACCACAGACTGTTATTCCCCTTGCTGGAGCCAGGAGCATACAGGGTTGGGTCCTTTGGCTGAAAGTCACCCAGGTCCTCTCAGAGTCAAGGGAGACCTTGTCAAACGAATCAGGGGGGTCTCAGCATCAGTCACTTCTTCCTGAATTTTACGCCTCCTTTTTGTAAGCTCAACTATACTCTTGGGGAGAGCAACTGGAGAGTTGTTCTGGTCACACTGGGGAGTAGACAGGCCTCCACTGACTGACAGGAACCAGGACATAAGCTGAGATGTCAATACCTACACTGTAGACCCCTAAACCTAAGCAAGGTGAACTCTACCCTTTTCTCTATGTCCCTACTCTAATGATTAGATCGGACTGTGAGTTCAGTTCAGGGTGATGTGCTGAACTGATGTCTGGTCAATAACCAAAAATGTCCTAATAAAAGACACAGCGCTTGCTGAACTAATCAGATAAGCAGATCTGACAAAGTTAGCTCAAAAGACAAGTGCTTTTGTGCCTTACTTATTATCAAGTACAAGAAGCAATTTCCACATGACCAATATTAATATTTTGTTGTGTGCACCTCACTAAGAGAAAGGGAAGAACTAGCTAAATATATATTGTGTGGCATAGTGAAGAGAACAAGCTTATATTCCTCATGGTAGTTTTGTGAAAGAAATATAGATAAAAGAAAAAGAAAGAAATATAGATAAAAGAGATAAAATAATATTTCTGTTTATTTATCATTGTGATGCTTGTGCGTTTTTAAACAAATATTTATGATTGATGGATATCTAGTAAGTACAGGTGATATCTACCTCTTCTCACCGACCTCCTGTTCCATGTCTGATTCTGGTCTTCAAAGTGCACACTCATTTTACACAGGATCCTGGGTCCTATAACAGCTTTCATTCCAGAAATTGAAATCTGTAATTTCAAATCCTGGACTTCACCTCTTCTTCACCCTTTTGCCCTGCTCACCCCATTGCACATAAATATTAATATGGGCAAAATAATACTGGAAATATATATGCAGGAAAATCATTAATGTCTATCAGAAGATTACCGTTACTGAACTTGCTTTTAACTTCTTAACATTACCCTTAGCATGTGATGTTCCTGAGTTAGATACGCTGTGACTTCTGGATGGAGCGTTGCCACCTCCAGGAACTGGGTCCAGAGGGCCAGAAGGTGGGAGCAAAGCCAGGCAAGGTCCTTGCTTATCTGTTCTGCTATCTTCTCTGGATTGCTCAGCAGCTGGAGGAGGGAAAGAGCATTTTGAAATTAAGACAGTGTCATGATGTGGAATCAGTTTGTGTGTTAGATTAAGTCCTTTTAGTAACAACAGCAAGAAAAAGAAATTTAAAAAAAAAAAAAAAGTCCTCTTGATTTAGAATTATTATTAAAGATGTTATTTTACCCCAAATAAAGCTGGTGAGACTTTTGCTTTTATTCTTCAAAAGCCACATATTTTAGCGCAAAGGGTCTCAGTTACACAACTTGAGACCAAGAAGTAGACCAAGAACAGGTTCAATTTTTGTATATACTGTATATACTACTGCAGATGTAAAAAAAAAAAAAAAAAAAAAAAAAAAAAAAAAAAAAATTAGTTCCCAATTATCCACCAGATGGTGCTGGATACTCTGAAATATTAAACCACGGTCCGTCATCTCCTTTCTGTTAGCAAAAGAAGCCTTCTCAGCCATGTCACACCAGGATACCAGATGGGTGATTGGGTGGGTGAGGGAACAAACCACAAACCCAAACCGAAAACCCTCTGTCCTCAACAAATAATGAAAAGAGTCATCCCAGAGTCTGCTTCTCCCCCACACTAGGACATGCTGGTGCACTCCAGCTCTAGGCTGCAATTCTGCGCAAAAGCTCTGCAGCCCAGAAAGTGCATGTTAGCAGCAAAGTCTCCGCATACCAATTTTCCTGGTTTCACAATTGCTTTAACAAGAGGCAGACATTGCGTTTTACCTCCATGCTTTGGCACAAAGAGTACAGAACTGAGCCTTCATCCATTCATAGGGTCCCTACCTGCTTCCATGAAACTGGTAATACTACCATAAATACTCCAGAAATAATACCAGAGGAATCACTTATCGGTTCATGGACAGGTATTTTTTGGTTAGAACTTCAGTCTAGGATGAAAGTCTGCTTATTATTCACATTTTATTATGCAGGTAGTTTCCAGATTGGTGGCTCTGCAAATTAAGCCATGACTAAAAGCAAATTGTCTGTGTGAGAGAAACAAAGTGTGAGTGGATAACACAGATATTGTCACTGTGTTTACATTGCTTGGCTGCTTTTCTGTTTTAATGACATGTCCAAAATGGCACAAGCTCCAGCGCACATTCTGGTACTGGAAAAATCCGGGGGATAGTGGTAGGCAAAAGATGCTGTCCAATTATTTCTCTTTGCAGAGTCAGGGCATTACTTTGTTTACTGCATTAAATTTTATATGTTGTATGTAAATTTTTTCAGTTTATTTATTTAGTTAGTAAACTGCCTCTTACATAATAATCTGGAAGCATAGTCTTCCAAGAAGATGCATTCTCAATGGAAGCCATAGTAGGAATGGCTATTTTTCTAGAACTGGCTATTTTTCTAGTTTATTGATTCGGAAGGGAAGGGAAGGGAAGGGAAGGGAAGGGAAGGGAAGGGAAGGGAAGGGAAGGGAAGGGAAGGGAAGGGAAGGGAAGGGAAGGGAAGGGAAGGGAAGGGAAGGGAAGGGAAGGGAAGGGAAGGGAAGGGAAGGGAAGGGAAGGGAAGGGAAGGGAAGGGAAGGGAAGGGAAGGGAAGGGAAGGGAAGGGAAGGGAAGGGAAGGGAAGGGAAGGGAAGGGAAGGGAAGGGAAGGGAAGGGAAGGGAAGGGAAGGGAAGGGAAGGGAAGGGAAGGGAAGGGAAGGGAAGGGAAGGGAAGGGAAGGGAAGGGAAGGGAAGGGAAGGGAAGGGAAGGGAAGGGAAGGGAAGGGAAGGGAAGGGAAGGGAAGGGAAGGGAAGGGAAGGGAAGGGAAGGGAAGGGAAGGGAAGGGAAGGGAAGGGAAGGGAAGGGAAGGGAAGGGAAGGGAAGGGAAGGGAAGGGAAGGGAAGGGAAGGGAAGGGAAGGGAAGGGAAGGGAAGGGAAGGGAAGGGAAGGGAAGGGAAGGGAAGGGAAGGGAAGGGAAGGGAAGGGAAGGGAAGGGAAGGGAAGGGAAGGGAAGGGAAGGGAAGGGAAGGGAAGGGAAGGGAAGGGAAGGGAAGGGAAGGGAAGGGAAGGGAAGGGAAGGGAAGGGAAGGGAAGGGAAGGGAAGGGAAGGGAAGGGAAGGGAAGGGAAGGGAAGGGAAGGGAAGGGAAGGGAAGGGAAGGGAAGGGAAGGGAAGGGAAGGGAAGGGAAGGGAAGGGAAGGGAAGGGAAGGGAAGGGAAGGGAAGGGAAGGGAAGGGAAGGGAAGGGAAGGGAAGGGAAGGGAAGGGAAGGGAAGGGAAGGGAAGGGAAGGGAAGGGAAGGGAAGGGAAGGGAAGGGAAGGGAAGGGAAGGGAAGGGAAGGGAAGGGAAGGGAAGGGAAGGGAAGGGAAGGGAAGGGAAGGGAAGGGAAGGGAAGGGAAGGGAAGGGAAGGGAAGGGAAGGGAAGGGAAGGGAAGGGAAGGGAAGGGAAGGGAAGGGAAGGGAAGGG
>NW_020799095.1:148028560-148041510 GCF_003259725.1 Athene cunicularia
AAGGAAGGAAGGAAGGAAGGAAGGAATGAAGGAAGGAAGGAAGGAAGGAAGGAAGGAAGGAAGGAAGGAACCCTAGTTCTAATTGTGAGAGTCTTACTGCACTGCCATGCAGAGGACAAGAGCTTAGCAACACTTGCGATGCAGGTCAAATCCCAGGGACTCAGATCCTCAGAGCAAAACCCAGCAATTAAAATGATCACTAAATGTGATTCTGGCTACTCCATTCACATACCTGCTGCTGAGCTGTTCCCTGTGACTGGACCTTTCAAACGTCCCTCAGGATAGTCTGGCTTTAACAATACTGTCACGCAAAACAAATCAAGAGGTTTTTTTGAGGAGTTATTTTTGTTTGTTTGTTTACAAATCAATCACAAAGATAAAAAAAAAAAATATTTCTCTTCCATTTTTTCCTGCATTGAGTATCTGCTCTGTTCTTGGGATTAATACAAAGCTATGGCAAGGTTAACCTCACTTTGTTTTTTTTCTTTTATGGACCTGGCTCTGGTAACACAGTGGTAATGGGAGACTAACTGTATAGGCTTCTCTTTGTGTCATTTTTAATAGCATTTTCTTCCATTAGAAATTACTGTTTATCATGTTCTGCTGAAAAGAAATGGTTTCAGTTCACATACTCCTAAAGAAAAAATACTGGGAGAGTGTTTCCAATACTAATCTGTACACCATACAGAGGTATGTGCAACTTCAGCACTTACACTGCAGCGATGGCCAATGCTGCACCTACGTCCCACCAAGGTCTCCACAGTTATGTCTTGAAAGTCTCTGGAAATTCACTGTCTTTATCATCAAATTATTCATAGATGAATAGAAAGCTATCATCCCGGGATGCGAAAGCAAAACCTTTTCACCAGCTGTTCTAGCTGTTGTGTTCACCTAGTTGTTGCTACACTGTTCCCAGCAGTTTTCAAACAACAGTAGAAGGAGTCTGGCTTTATTTATATTGCCATTCAAAACAAATCAATAAGCTTTTGGGGAGAACAAGAATTGGACAGGATTTAGAATATACAGAGAAATTAATGCTGGCATTTTCTGATGTATGCCGAGCTAATTTGGACTTTCCCAGACTCATAGAAAATAAGACCAAAGAAGACTTTAGACTGTGTTGTCTGACCTCTTATACCCCTACAGCTTCTAAATCTAGTTGACTTGAGCCCATAAACTTATGCTTCTCTAAATCAAATAAATCTGGAATCAGATTTCATACAAAGTACCCAAGTCATGATTTAAAAATAAGAAATTTACCACTTCAAACATTTTTCACCCATGACTGACAATCATTAGCCCACCATTTGTAACTGGAGCGTGAATGTACTTCCAGTTTGGTTTGGTTTTCACTTGTTAAGTGTTTTTTTGTCACTCTTCCCTGTGCTGTCTCTGCTGCTACTAAACTGAGCAAATAAAATCGTTAAATCTCTGATTATAAAGCATTTTTCACAGTGATGAGCTGATGCTTGCATTTCTTCCTGGCACCCTTGACAACTTGTCTGTGTCTCACTTGAAATAAACATGGCAGAAGCAAGTTCAAGAGAGTAGTTCAATCACTTCTGTGCAAAATCACTTTTTTTTCCTCCCATGAGCCTCCCTACACATTTAGGCATTTTATTTGAAAAGATATGGCTGTACAACCTGCCAAAGTATCTTTTCTCCTGTCAGCATAAAAGCTGTAATTGAAACCTACCCCCAAATAATTTTTTTTTCTGCATACTCTGCTTCTCAAAGCTAAGCTCACTGAAGGATGTTAAAGCAATCCAGCTGGTGACTTGTTAAAAGTGACAGAAACATCTTGTGACTAATCAAAATTATGTGAAATTGTTGGTGGAAAAGAAACATACAAAAAACTTTCTGATGGCACCAAATTCCCTTTCTCCCTGCTCTGATATGTGGCTGGGCTGTCTCAGTGCACTTGAAAAATGGACTTGAAAACTGAAAGGACAGATTCTGTTGAAGAAAGTACCTGTAGCTCCATACAAAGCTGAGATAATGTCTCTTCCACTGATAGCTCCTCTAGGAAAAAAACACAAAGAAATATATTAGGTTTGAGAAAAGCAGATATGAAATGTTAATGCTGTGCCATTTGTTCATGTGAGAAATAGGTCATTTGATATTTTTCCCTTACAGGCGTATTTCTGCTTGGATGTGGGCAATCCACAACCCACCTTGTACTGGTGCAAGTGCAGGTACAACTTTGCTCATGGAACATGGACCACTAAACCTGTGGAAATACTGGAATGTTGTCAGGACAAATACAACAGAATTTGGCTCTTTTACTAGAAGTTTGCTTATTAGCCTTCCGTATTTATGGCCAATTCCAGAACTCATTGCAGTTTCACTATTGCAAAGTCTGAGCAACTGATGTGCAAGAAATGGTTCTCCCTATTGTGCCACACAGGACTGTGTGATACCAGATGTCTGACTAGTGAAAGTTTGGCCATCTCTGTACTGCATTGTGGAGTGTGAATTACCTCTCCACTCCTACAGCAAACAGCAGTGCTTTGATGTAGTCCTGAGAGAATCCAGCACAAGGACACTCCAATTTAAATGCACCACAGACTATAAGGCAAAGGAGGACATAAATCAACTCTCTAACTTTGGCAGATTGATTTTGCAATGTGGAACTTTCTAATAGAATATGTAAAGAAACAAAGCAAAACAACCAGCTTCAGGGGACCCAACAGTGTGCCCAGGGGGCCAAGAAGGCCAATGGCATCCTGGCTTGTGTCAGCAATAGCGTGGCCAGCAGGGACAGGGAGGGGATCTGAGCCCTGTGCTCGGCACTGGTGAGGCCGCCCCTCGATTCCTGTGTTCAGTTTTGGGCCCCTCACCACAAAAAGGCCATTGAATGACTCGAGCGTGTCCAGAGAAGGGCAACGGAGCTGGTGCAGGGTCTGGAGCACAGGTCTGATGGGGAGCGGCTGGGGGAACTGGGGGGGTTTAGTCTGGAGAAGAGGAGACTGAGGGGAGACCTCATCGCCCTCTACAGCTCCCTGACAGGAGGGTGCAGAGAGCTGGGGATGAGTCTCTTTAACCAACGAACAAGAGATAGGACAAGAGGGAATGGCCTCAAGTTTCACCAGGCCAGGGTCAGACTGTCTCTTAGGAAGTATTTCTTTGCAGAAGGGGCTCTTGGGCGTTGGAATGGGCTGTCCAGGGCAGGGGGGGAGTCCCCATCCCTGGAGGGGTTTAAGAGTCATGTTCACATAGTGCTGAGGGATATGATGTATTTAGGCATGTTAGGTTAATGGTTGGAATAGATGATCTTCAAGGTCTTTTCCAACCTAGATGATTCTGTGATTCTGTGAACCAACAGGCCAATCCCCTCCCCAATGACTCTTCTTAAATAGTACTAAGAAATGGGAAAGGACAGATTGAGATGGGTAGTGCCTTGAAAAGACCCATCCTCAGCTGGTAAAATCTGAGAAACAAACATTTAAAATTTCAATGTTTAAACTAGGCTATTTTTTTTTTCATATACTACTCAGGGAGCTAGAGAAAAGAACTAAGAAAATCTGCAGAGATTTATAGTCTTGGATTTATCTTAACTATCTTTAGAAACCTGTGACAAGATTAATCAAACCAATATAGATGTTTACAACTGAATGGCTCATTTGCATTCTTCCCCTGGTCAGTGAAGAAAAATGAGCAAGTACAAGGTGCAGTTCATGCCATCCCATGGTAGAAAACGCTACTTGTCAGACAACATATTTAATTGTCCTAAATGGGCCTGTTTCTCCCCAGTGTTTGTAAGGAGACAAATATAAAAATTTGCTTCATATTCTTCTCACTGGGTGAACCTTACACCCTGTGATTTTGCTGAGTTTTCCAACAGGAGTTAGAAGATTCGCCTTAAAACCAAATCTTCAGTAGATTTTCAGACTGTGAATAAAATTATGTTATAGCACTCTGCTCAAGAGGCAGAAAAGGATATTTGCATTTAGCAAATTTGCATGCGTTACAACATTTGCAAATTAAGTGCCTGCTTCAGTACCAGTAGTCATTTGAAAACCAAGGTAATTATATTTAGAAAGCCAATATGTACTCTGGGGTAGTTCTTGAGTTGTGGTCAGCCAACCATACCTAACTGCCATCTCCCAAACTATGACCCTGTCCAGGTGAGACACAAATCATCTATTATATGTGTCTGATAACCAATATGCCTGAAGCATGAGTTTTGTTGCATGTTAGATTCTACCTGAGAGCTCATATGTTGCAAATAAAAATGCTGTGAGGTTTGTTGTTTTTGTTTTTGTTTTTTCTAATATCTAGATTGAATAGCAGAG
This sequence comes from Athene cunicularia, assembly GCF_003259725.1. NCBI lineage: Eukaryota > Metazoa > Chordata > Aves > Strigiformes > Strigidae > Athene > Athene cunicularia. The sequence goes on from NW_020799095.1 coordinate 148,032,856, forward strand.
TATGTGCTCCTCTCACCCTATGAGTTTCAGGCTACCTTGACGGGAAACATGTTGGGGAACAAGACATGAAATGGAAAATAGAAACTATCAAGCCAATAAATCTGTAAAGCATAATATATTATGTTTAATAGTTCTTGTATAAAATCACTAAACTCCCTTTTTAAATCTGTTGGCTAATGCAATCCACTCTCCTCATATAATTATCTCTGTAATATAACAAGCTGATATCTTCAAAACCAAAACTTGTATACAGAAATACAAAGACACAAAACCACGAATGTGAAATCATGAGCCACATTCCATGAAATCCAAGAAACAAGTGGAAGAGTAGGAATTAGTCAGGGATGTGCCTTATTTTAACAGGAGCTCATGCTGTCATTACAGACATGACTAAACTCAAATTACAGAGCTCCATCCTAGAAATCCAGCCAGCCAGCACTTCCACATTGGACCTAACAAGCCTGACCAGCCAAAAAAAGCCTCTGCCAAAGCCAGGAAATCTATTAAACAATTGAATTAGGAAGAGAAGCAGAATCATTTTAAAGAGCAAGCTGTAATTATGTAATTGGCAAGTTTTAAATGAGGGAGTGTGTTTCAAAAACACTCATATTACCTTTTAGGTTTTTCTTTTCAGTTTTAAACAAATGTTTGCTCAAGAGAAAAAATTTTGAGAGAGTCTTCCCTGGATTTCATGGCAATTCAAAACTGGAAGTTCCTGTCTTGAAAAAGCAACTGAGGCCAAATATCACCGAAAGGCAAGTATTTTGAGAAATTTATCAATCCATTTTATCCCTCTACACACCAGGCCACATCCTATAAAAGGATTTGCATAAGTTGAGAAGGCAGTCATCCTAAACAGTGTGCCAAAATAAACACTATCCAGAAAACAGGGACAAAAGTCCTCTAAACTGAACGTTCCAAGACTTTTGGTACTAAAACACATGTTGAAAATGCAGCACTCGGAAATATTCAGTGATTTTAAATGTCTGTCCACTTACCCAACTTCAGCTGTGGCAAATCAGGAATCTCCTTCATTATGAGGGTATAGTACATGTGGAGCCCTCTTTGAGCATTCAAGAGCAGAAGACAGAGGTCCTTATGCCATTTGTATGCATGTTGCATGCAGTTTTCAGATGGGACATAAAAGCTGCCCTGTGCAGTAAAAATATAAAGAAAATAAAATATAGAGATTAAAATCCATGGTCTTCATTTGTCCTAGAGATTTCCACAAAGATCCAGTTGTAGGAAGCCTCGCATTTGTAAACAAGTAGTTGTCATCAAAGAGAGAATTTAACCATCCCTACCTCCTAGCCACCTAGCTAGATGTGTAATCATAATAGCACATTTTGCCCAAATCGTACCAAAACTATGAGGTTACAGCAGTCCTGTGACATGTACAATGATCTCCAGTCCAAAACGTCTAACAGAGAAGTCTGTCCTTCACACATGTCCCACATGCAAAACACACCTACACCCTCTCTGCTATGGGAGGAGGGTTGGAAAGGACCACAAAGATGGCTAAATTCACTTTCATTTCTCCTCATATTCTCTTATCCCCTTCTGCAAAGGCTGTAGCTTGATGGTCTTGTGGTATCCTTTGTTATGAATATTAAAAAAAAAAATGCAGATGGTATTGGTATCTTATCAACAAATATAAACTACCCTGTAATCCCTGTCTGGATTGCATATCTCTTGTGGGAGGAGATGTAATTGGAAAGATCACAGCCTGTTTAATAGAAAAATTTCCAAACCAAAACATTTACACTTAGAACATAAGCTTAGTTTGCATTAGGGCACCATAAATCAGGTTTCCACTTCTGTCAGAAAACACTGCTTGTATAAATTACTTACTTGAAATTTGCACTGCTCAGATTTAAAATAAAGCCATTTATTAAACCGTGGTTTTGTGCCCAGGATTTCATAAAGCATTCCAAGGAGTAGCATGACAACTATCAGTAACAGCTAATATTTCTGAGGTCTCTGTATGCTTTTTAGTTTTTATCCAACAATGCCATAGAAAGGTGTGTGAGCACTTGCAATCAAGGATTATACCTGGTTGTTGTTCCCCCAAACGGGAGTAATTTATCTATATTTCAGGAGAAGAAAGGCTTATGGAAACAGAGAAGTGAGAAAACCACCTAGGTGCTCTGTCCTTTAACTCTGTGAAACATCAGGTAAATTGAGAATTAATCTAGATCTGCCTTTTTACAGCATACGGGCTACACAGAGGCACCAGGATAGGACACTCACTGTTGCGTGGTTATGGAGACACATGAATAATTTGCACTTTAATCCGCTGCTGGGTAAATCCATAGATGGGGTAAGAAGACAATTCCTCCATGCCAGCTAGGTACCGATAGCCTTTTGGACACTGACAGTCCCAATAGCAGCTCCAGGAGCAATAGTGAAGACTCACCAACCGCGTACCAGTGCCTCTCCTGTGGTTTTGTTCTTCTGACTTCCCTAAAGCCTGTATTTCATGCCTCTTAGCTTGAGCTGGGATGTTTCCCTCATCTTTCTCATGCAAATCTTCAAGATGTTACCTAGCATTCTGTGGTAGACACAAAGGGGACCGATCATCTTGACCCACAGAGAAATGGCTGATGATAATTGGTCTTGGAAAAACTCAAAACCTCTCAGACTCAGCATGAATCTGTTTTACTCTTAACATGGAATACAGAAAAAGGGAGCATAAAGAAATGCTGCTGGAAACAATAGAAAATTGGAAGTGGATTGATATATAATGTCATGACAAAATGTCCTCTTTTATAATCCATTGCTGTTTTTTTAGGCAAAAATTACTCTGGCATTTAAATGCTATGCTGACGAGCAGAAGGAAAATGTGAGATGATTTCATAGTTCATATCAATGATATAACATGGTATTGTTGTGCAAGAGTACACTTTAATAGGTCTACTTTCAGCCTTTCTTGGCGTAGATTAAGGTTTAAAACTAAAACTAAAAAGTAATAGGAAAAATCAACTGCAAGTGGATCAAAAAATGAAAAACAAACAAACAAAGAAACAAACAACTGGAAGATGTTGAAAATTTCTATCAATTAATTCTGTTTTAAAATCTTTAGTGTTTGCCTTCTTCTCTTATGGTGCTTTTTCAAATTTGACCTCAGCTGAATTAATAAAAATTCTTAGAGACCAGTTAATTCAATTTACTGAAGCACAGAATTTAGGGGAGTATACTTTGCAAAGATTTACACAGTAGCAAAACAGAGTGGGGAAAGAAACTTTATAAAAAAAACCCAAACAACCATTTCATTCTGCATTGTATGTTAGTAGCATAACTTGGTCATTATTGTAGAAATTTAGGATCATTTAGGCTGGAAAGGACCTCTAGAGATCATCTAGTCTAAGTGTCTGCTTAAACCAGGTCTAACTAGATCAAGTTGCTCACTGTTGTATCCTGCTGAGTCCTGAACATCTCTCAAGAGATAGATTCCACCACCTCTCAGAAACGTGTTCCAGTGTTTTTCCACCTTCACAGTAATTTTTTCTCTTCCTATCAGCTCAGAATTTCCCAGGTTTCAATTTGTGTGCATTGCCTCTCATTTTATTACCATGTACTGCCAAGAAGAATATGGCTTCATCTTTTCTTTGTTCTTTAATCAGAGAGTTGTAAATGGCAGTATCATTCCCCCTGAATCTTCTCTTCTCCAGACTGAACAAGATCAGTTTTCTTGACCTCTCCTTGTACGTTATGTGCTCTAGCCCCTGAATATGTGGGTGCCTTTTGCTGCTCTGGCTCCAGTAAGTCCATACATCTCTTGTATTGGGGAGCACAGAACTGGACACAATAGACCAGATGTGTCTCACCAGTGCTGAGGAGAGGGGAAGGATCACGTCCATCAAACTGCTGGAAATGCTCTCAAGGATGCTCCCTGGACTTATATTTTTTGGCAGCACTGTTACCTAGACCAGAGAGCTTGAAATGTATCTGCTTTTGTTGAGAATTTAACTTTCTTTAGACACAGGATTGAGAGGAATTTACCTGCTTTGTGTCCTCTTTCAAATATTTCTGTCAATTAACCTTACGGATTTACTCAGGATTTCAGGAAATAGATTAGTATGAACCCAAAAAATAAAATAAAATAAAACCAAAACCAAACAAACAGATATTTCTGAAGATCCTTTAAAATTAAGTCCTAAACCAATTAGTTTCAGAGACAATACCATGAAAAAGAACAGGCATCTGGATTCGTTGCCCTACTAATCTGTCACCTAAAGATTTTATAAGTCAACCTAATTTTATTTATTTACTCTAAAGACAACTCTGAGATTGATGTCACCATGTTGGGGTTTTTTTAATGCATGAATAGCAAGAGTGTGTATATGGGGGACTAGGTTGTTTCTTTATCAACAGAGACAAGTCACCTCCTGATTAATCATTTCAGAGCTCTAGGGTCCTCTGGAATCAGGAGAAAGAGTAGAGCCTTTGCCATCATTTTAGCTATACTCTAGTCTGGGTTCTCATTTTAGGAAAGGAGATGCTTTAGAATGGAAGAAGTACAGCTCGCAAATGGTGCAGTAAAGTATCGCTGGTTTTCCACATAAGTAGGATCATACTGAGTACACACACAAGGTGTTCCTTCTGCTCCCTCCTTAAAGGAGTACCATCTTCTAATATTAACCACTAAGTAAATAAAGACTAACTCAGTGTATTTCTCACAGAAAAAGGTTCCAGTTTTATACTTTCCACTTTAAGAGAAAACACAGAAGGAGAAAGATTGACAACTATCTTAATTAAAAGCAGACAATAAGAAAATTCTGGGCTCTGGAAGAAGGATCACACATGCAAATTTAGATGCTTATTTCTGAGCTACCACCTCTGTTGAGAGATGGAGAACTGACAAAGAAAAACATATTGCTGGGGAATGATTGTTTTCATTACAAAGCTGAAATCTAAAATCAAGGAGCTGAATTGTGGCCACTTCTTCTCATTAATTATGAAGGAAGTATAGGACAACCGACCACATGTTCTACCCTGTAGAGACATTGACTCAGGAACACTGTAGACAAAAAAAGACAAGTCAAATTTCCTCTAAACCATCAAAATGTAAACTTTCTTCAAATTACTGTAAGATATAGATAATATACATGTGTGCAGAAAGAGCCAAAAGATTGCTCCCAGATCTCCTTTCCCTTCCTATCCCAGCTCTCTGGGAGAAATATCTGTGCCAAAGAAAGGTCCTGTGTTTGAGATTACCATCACAGGGGAGGAACAGTCACAATTCAAGGCAATGCCAAACAGTCATAGTCCAGGCCACGCCACACATGCATAAGAGGCCATATCATTAAGCCGAAGCATTTTGATGAAACTCTATGAAATAGCAGCTGACTTTGAAACCCCGTTGTTTAATGGGAACATCCATCCTCATTTGAAAAATCATCTTGCCAAGGTGGAAAGTGAGTGTGATAGGAAAAAGATGTCAAACTCCAAATCTCTGGTCCTTCAGTGAGTTAAAGGACATTATTGGTTTCACAGGACTGTTTCTTTTGAAAGTTGTCACACACATATAGGATGCAGAGCACGATGTAACAGCAATTATTAAACCCAGCTCAGGGACAGTTTAAGAAAATGTGAAGTAAGGTCTGTGCATCCTCATCTGCAGGGACCCCAGCAGAGCAGGCATCTGTCAGATGATGCCATTATAAACTGCTGCAGCTAAATCAGCTTATCCATCACTGTTCAGTAAGCTGAGAAATGTCAAGAAATACCTTCCTTTGGGATGGCCTGGAGATTGCAAACCTTCCACATTCACTACTTTAATTGCATCTTCTGTCCATTTATTTAGGTGATCCCCTATTTCCTAGGTTATAGCTTGAAACAGGGATTCATACTACAATACTAACAAAATTTCAGTAACAAACATGGTATATGCTATTCTAAGGAAAAAAAAAATGTTGTAAAACTAGCAGTCAGGAAAAACAGTGGTTATGACCCATTAAACAGCTAGAAAGAGCTCAGGTCTCTGGGTTTCTTGAATCAGGAGGACAGACAGTGGTTTACTTCTAGTTAAGACAAAAATCTTATTTAAACAAAAGTTCATACTGAAGCTGACAGTCCCAACTTGCACAAAGCACAATGGCTGCCCTGGGTTTGTAATATCCATTGTAAAAGTACACATTAGTTTCCTCTGTAAAGATTTTTATGAACTTTTGAGTTAATTCCTTTGGTCTAGTGTTATTTTAATCTCCTTAGTTTGTAGGTAGACAGATTTTTTCGATACTAGTTGTAAAATGCATTTGCACTGATTTCCTTTCTAAGACTCTCTCTGCCTGTAACAGTAGATTGTATCTCTGGCTTTTGCCCTTTCCTACTTCTAAAAATTTTGGGGGCAAATGAATGACTGACAAATCTTCACTTTGAGACTTACCACCTGAAGGTACTCTGACAGCAAAGATGGATGAAGCTAAACACAACACAGAAGCTAAAAGTATTGACACCAGAGAAGAATCTGACTTCCATTGTGCCAACAGCTTCAGAGGCAAAATAGATCGAGAAAGCCAAGACATGATGGAAAAAAGGCATTTGGGGAAACAATGCAAACAACTGCAAATAATATTGATAACCTCATAGTCCACAAAGACTTTCTTTAAGAATTGGTATGGGGTTTTTGTTTTTGTTTGTTTGTTTGTTTGTTTGTTTTTTCTGTGATATTTGAAAGAACATTGTCTGTATTGATCCTAGATTAAATTAAAAAAAAAAAAAAAAAAAAAAAAAAAAATTCTGTCAACCAGGCCCCTAAACAGGCTAAAGTCTGCCTTCCAGTACTCCAAGACAGAGGTTCTTCTAAACCCCCTCCTTACTTCTATGAGAATGAAAAACTATCATTTCGTGACTGTGGTGCCCAAGGTGGCCTCCAACCACCACACTTCTCACAAATCCTTCTCTGTTTGCAGACCCCAGGTCCAGCAGAAGCCTTCCCTAGTTGGCTCACTCACCAGCTGTGTCAGGAATCTTTCTTCCACACATTCCAGGAACCTCCCAGCCTATTTCCACGCTGCTCTGTTGTATTTCTAGCACACATCTGGTAAGTTGAAGTCCCCATGAGAGCAAAGTCTAGCAATCATAAGACTTCTCCCAGCTGCTTATAGATTATTATTTCATCTGCTTCTTCATCCTGGTTGGGTTGTCTAGTGGTCTATCACATATTCCCACCGTGATATCTGCCTTGTTGACTTTTTCCCTGATTCTTACCAATAAACATTTGACCCTTTCTTCACCATTGTCAAGCTCTAGTCAAAACACTCCCTGACATGCCCCCACCACCTCTCCTTCTTTGCCTTTCCCCTCTGAAGAGTTCATAGCCATCCACTGCAGCACTCCCGTTGTTCAAGTTACCCCACCATGTTTCTGTGAATCAAACTATATCATAGTTTTCCATCCGCACAATGGATTCCAACTCAGCCTGTTTGTTGCCCATGCTGCGTGCATTGCTGTAGATACACTTCAGCTGGGCTATTGATCCCACCACCTTTACTGGGGGAGAAGCCCTAATTCCTATGGGACTGTTCTCAGGTGCTTCCATGGTTTCCAACACATTAACAACCCTTACGTCTTTGCCGCCATGTGGATCTCTATCCCTACCTCCACTGAGATGACTAAGGTGCTGTGCACATTACTAGAAGAACATTTCAAATATGCGCCACTGTACTCAGCACATTGTGGAGCAGAATAAAAGACCTCACCAGCACACCATCCCTCAAACACTGATGTGACACCCCTAGGATTATCTCTAGCGAGCATGGTTTTATTCCTTTCTCCCTTCAAATCTACTTTAAAACTTGTTCAATGAGCCTGCCAATTCATGTACAAAGATCCTTCTTCCCCTTCAAGACAGGTGTACCCCATCTGTCACCAGCAGGCCTGGTCTTGTGTAGACTGACCCATGATCAAAAAACCTAAAATTCTGTCGGTGACACCAGTCACAAAGCCAGGTGATCAGTTGTGTCTTCTTGTTTCTTTCCTCATAAATCCTTGCAACTGGAAAGATAAATGAAATGTCACTTGTGCTTCTTCCTGATCCTTTAACCTGTTGTTCCAAGGCCCTGAAGTCTCTCTTGACCACCTTGCAACTTCATCACTGCCTATGTGAAAAAGCTATAGTGGATAATAATCCAAGGGCTGTACAAGGTTAGGAAGTCTTCTCATTACACCGTTAATCCAGCCCCAGGGAGGCAGCAGACTTCCCTAAGAAGTAGGTGCAGTTGGCATGTTGGGCCTTCTGTTCCCCACGGAAGTCTCCTATGACAGTGACCTGACATTTTCTTTCTGGAAGCGGTTTTGATGAGGGCATAGGCTGACCTCCCCTTGATGACTCCTCTAATTTAGACGAACCATCATTCTCCTTGTTCGGTTCCACTTGCAGACCCGGACCTGTTCGGGGTGTCATGGAGGAGACGTGCCTGCTGCGCCGGGCAGGGGCTTGTCACCGCTGTCCCCTGTCCCTGAAGTCCCCGCGTTCTGCCGGGCGGGGAGAGGATAAGGGATCCTCCGTGTGCCGCCGGCCTGTCGCGGGCAGGCAGGTGCAGTTCCCGCAGCCTGTCCCCCTCTCGCTGTCCCTGACCCCCTCACCTGCTGCCCCTCCCGGAGCTCTGTCCCTGAGCGGAGGAGCTCCTCTCCCCGGGCGCAGCTCCCACA
>NW_020799095.1:148041560-148085191 GCF_003259725.1 Athene cunicularia
GCATTTCACAATACAGATTGATCTTCAAATTGCTTGTCAAGAAATTTAAGATACTAAAAAGCCATTCCGGACTAAATAGACAGGTTTTGCAGTCTCCAGCAGTATTTCATTAGCAGACAGAACTGGCTTACCTAGTCTACTTCTGGCAATGATCTAGAGAACTGCTAGAAACAGAGGAATAAATCTCAGCATCCCAAGATGAATGCAGTTTCTGAGAACACTGTGTCTGCCCATTCGTCTGCTTGCCCATATTGGTCACCTGATACATAAATTTCAGTGAGTTTCAAACTAACTGACCAAGTTGATTCTTCATCTCTACTTTAGAGACTCCTTTCTAAGATAGGAGATTTCCTGTTATTTGGTGTTTGGAAATGAAATTATAGTTATGCCTTCAGTTAATACATTAGTGTTTATACCTCATCATTTTTGGAAAAAAGAGAGTTAAATATATCTGGTATTTAGGGATATGACTGAGGCATATGAGCAGAAGATTACTCTTTTGTATGTGTAGGAACACAAATGACAAAGGGAGATGTTTGTATTTTATAATTAAAGAAAAATTAAAAAGCTAAACAGGAAGGGAACCAAGAGTTATATCATGCAGCTTATATTATGCCAGTTATTTTATGCTTGTCAATTTTTTCACAAACATATATATCTGTAAAATTTTTGTTAAAAAAAAAAAAAAAAAAAAAAAAAAAAAATGACAAAAAAACCCTTAATTTATTTGGATTTATGTATGAGGTATCAATCATATGGGCATCCAGTCTCCTGAACAGGTCAGTTGGTTACTGTCCAAAGAAAGATGCAAGTCTCCATCACAAGGGTCCTTACAGTGATCTTCAGCTGGATTAGGTGAGACTCCCCCAATGGCTGTTCTGCTGAATTCCTATACCAGCCAGGCTGTGGCCCTGTGCAACCACTCCAGCGGGTGCATCATTTTTTTCTTATTATCTTAAACTACATATAAAAATCCCCCTAATATCTCAACTGTTTATGAAAGACTCTTCTAGAAAGACCTCTGCAGGAATATTTCCTATTGACCATTCACAAGAGTCTTACCTGTGTTCAGTCTGGTCACTCCTGCAGCAGGAATCTCTCACCAGCATCCCTGGGACAGCCAGACTGACCCCCCAGGATGTCACTATGCCAAAGCACACAAGTTGTACTGGTCAGCTTTTCTAGGAGCTGCTTGGAAGAATGTCTGGGTGTGATCAAAATGCCACCCAGAAAGATTTCCCAGCAATGAGTTAATGCTGATTCTAATTCTTGCTGCCTTCTCTCAGGTTGATCCATTATCTCATCCATAGAGGCAACAAACTGAGGGGTTCCAGTGAATTAATGCCCAAGTGCACTGAGTGTCCATACAGCCACAACCCTGACACCCTACAATTCCATAACTATAGGATAAACTGGAATTTCATATTTATAACACACATCTATTAAATTTGTACCTCTTGCTACTGCTGATAAAATGCTTTATTTTACAGAAACTGACAAACCATTTCAGCGGCATAATTTAAGTTATTATGTCTCAGTTAAGACAGAGACCCCCCTAAAAACAGAAGCTCTGCTGTATCTTCTCCACAGAGACAGAAAGCAGACATAGACTTCCTAAATGGCGAATATTATTTTAGTTTTCATTTCTTCTGACCTTTGTTTCTCTCCCTCCTCTAACCCTGTTTTTAATTTCTTGCTGAGAAACCAACAGTATACCCACAAATGTTCCCTTTTCACATGCAGGGCCACACATGACTATACATGTTGAGGGAAATATGATATGTCCCTGTTAATCAAATCAGTGTTGTGAATGTAAAATGTAAAATCTACAGCTTAAGCAGAGGCACCTGCTTAAGGGCACCAGTGGTGGGAGAAGGACAAGTTCTAATGACATTTACTGAAGCTGGTTACATGTCAGAAATTATTTTCATCTTAAAGAGGTTATCATGTAAATATGCTAAACTGAACTCTGAGAGAAGACTGAAAAGGCAAAGAAGGTCCTCTTCTGAGCCCCAAAGCAGTTCCTGTGGCAGAAATAACATGAAATCTAAAGAAAAAAAAAAAAAAAAAGAAGCTTGATGATTTAAAATGAAGTACTTTCAATGAGAATGTTACATGAGAAAAAAACAGAGAAATCTTGCTTTTGGGTTGACCAAATATTTTTATAAATATATATGGTGTATATATATATAAAACTCTGTATGTACACACACACATGTGTGTATATATGTATATTTACATTTCCATTCAGCTATGGAAAACCCCCAAACCAAAACAACTCCCCCTCGTTAATTCACTTATCAATAGAAAATAACTTCTAGATCCCTGAGCCAGACAGTGAAAAATTACTGGCAAATCTGAAACCATACCATAGTTCAACGACATGGAAGTCCATGGTGGCAACTTATGGATGCCATTCTGTGGTGACATACTGTTTCTTCTTAGCCTGATTCCCCGAGCAAACACTGCATCTTCAGTCATGCTGTCTGTGTAAGTGTCACACTGCCAGTGCTCCCAGCAATTTTTCTAAATAGTGGCTGAGTTTCTTTTGAGAGACAGGAACAAGTCCCCAAGACATTAAATGCCTAAAGATGTGGTGAAAATGTGCAGCCGAGAAAGAAGAGGGACTTAAAATATTTGCCTAACAGAAAGACTGTAGACTACATCTAACAGGGATGGTACACAAACCTTGATCCTGTCTGGTGGAAAACCAATACATCTCTGTGTTCTCCATCTGTCAGCAGCAGATCTGTGAACACAGAACTTTCTCAAGGGATGAGTGACAACCACATAAGCCACCTCCTATAAACCTCATTCCTCTAATATCCACTAACAGGAAGACAACATGCTTATGGAAGAAACAGGTATGGAAAATTGGGAAAATTAAGTACCTTCCATCAAACAAAGTGAAAACTAAAACCAAACATGTAAGATAAACAGATATCTTGTACGAGGATGCACTTGAATGTGCACATTCTATCAACTTAATAAATTGCGTTGCTTGTATTGATTTACTAGTCTGCTAGATCATATGATGTTTCATTACCCAAAGCTCTAAAATAAAAGAAAAATAAAATCATTATAATATATTTTCCTTTGATTTATATGACACTGGTAACACTAATCAAAAGGGTCAATAAAGGCCAATAGTTAGAAAGACATTGACAATATATGGAACTATTTATGCTTTGCCTCTCACTAAATCTTTTATGTAAGAAAACGTAGGTTGGTATTTCATAAATACAATACACAGTCTGACATTTATATTAACTCTTAGAGTTACTTTGTCAAAACCACCGGGATGATAATGTAGCAGAAAAAAAATATTTGAGATAAGATTCAGATTTAGTGATAATTTACACCTTGTACAAAATCAGCAGACTTGAGATTCTTGAAAAACAGGAACCATCAGGCTCAAAAAAGTGCCATCCTCTGGACAGGTAGAAGAGAACTATCCTGGTCAGGTCTAATGGTTGTGTCTCACTGCTGCAAGTGGTTGAGAAAGAAGAAGTGTCCAAGAAAGTATTTGATAGGAAAGGTCCCATCTAAAAATACCATTCTAGTAAAAAAAAAAAAAAAAAAAAAAAAAAAAAAAAAAAAAAGCAAAGCTGATTTCCCTTAAAGTTATTATAGGCAAAAAATCTGATAAAACACTGACAAATTTCCAAATGTCTTGTAATGACACTCAGAACAAAACATTTTGATTTTTCATTTCAAATAAAACCTCTGGGTTTGGGGTTTTTTTTTAATTTTCTTTTTCATCAATATCATGTTCAGACAGCAGTATCTAGTACAGTTTAAAGGTCTAAACCTTAACAAAAATCTCGCTTCTACGCACAGGTGTTTTGGTTTGTTGTGGGGTTTTTCCAGATTTTTCTTTTAGGGAACATTTCACAATTTTTAAATTTCTATTCAATAGAAATTAAGCCAAATTCTGAAATCTCCTCTACTTGTTTGAAGTCTATTTCCCACGTCATTTAAAAATTGAACTGGAGGTCATGTTACAGTCTCTATATCATCACGAGTATCTAAAATCATGATGGCTCTTCATGTAAAAACACACATAGGTATTCCATCTTGAAACAAATCTGATGATGATGAATAAGAAGGGAAATAAACTCTATTTCCTGCACCTGATCTCTAGGATTATACATCACCATCAAGAAAATTAAAGCCATGAAAACATTTCTTTAGCAGTAAAATAAGCACAAGGAAAGACATCTCATGAAAGTTAGAGCAGGTGTCTGACAGGAGGCATACTTCTTCCAAGACGATCACTGAATCATCTGGCAAAAGAAATGTCATATGCTTTCCTTTGCCTCTGTTGGATGTATACTTGAAAATGACACATATTGGTCCATATCTTCATCTTGTTATCATTAAGAGTGTGTGTAGGGAACATTCACAAAGCACATTGAAGTATCCTTTGGCTAAGAGATGATACAGCAATACTGAATAATTATTTTATGGGAAAGAGCAGTGGTTGATTATCAAACTGTTTGAAAATTGTTTATGCAAAAAGAGGGCCAGCTTAGATGCATAGATGGATAGACAGACATATGTGTGTGTATATATAAATATAAAGCTAGTCTTTATATGCAGTTTTAAGTTTAATATTTATACACACACACGGTGTAAATTCTGAACTCCTAAACAACACAGTGGAGACATCAAAAATGTCCTTACACCATTATCCTTTCCGATTAAAGAGAGTCCATGCTGCTTACTCACAGATAAGGAAAGCAAATCCACTCCTGTTGTTGTGATCAAACAAGGACCCCTGAGCTGAAGAACCGCCTTGTTATTACACATCGCTGCAGGCAGCGAGCATAAAACCAGTCAAGTTTTAAAAGGACACTTGTTAACATCTTTTTGTCACTCCCACCTGAATGTACACACTCCACCTATAGCAGAAGAACCTGTTCAGTGGCATAATGCAATTGTGCCGTTAGAACTGGCATTCAGGACAACAGAAAATACCAAAAATGTTTTGATTCAACATTTATACGTGGCAATAGGGAAGGATACGTTCAGTTGCTGCTTAGGCTGGGGTGTAGATGGCTTTATGCTATGTTAGCTAGCAGCTGGCAGGGGAATTTTTCTTTTTCCATCAATGCTATGTACTGTCTGATATTAAATACATGAATAAATAACTAAATAAATACGTGCTTCCCAGGACTTTATAGTATCCTAATAGTTTTGGTGTAAAATTTTGCAATTAATTACATAGGCAGCAAAGGCTCAAAGCTCTAAGTGTCCCAGTTTGCTCACATAGGAATGGTGAGATTAGTATCTAGCAAAACTTCTATATTTGAACTGTAAATATCTGCAGCTCAGCTTATCACTCTGGACTCCATTCATAGCATATAGAGAGAAACAGGCATCTCTGGAGCACAGTTCATCCCCTCTACTTCAAATGTTGACGTTATAATTCATTATTCCCTAGAAATGACCCTTGCTTTCCACAGACTGTGTATTAAAGAAAATTAAATGAGAAGCTTGGATGCAGACACTTCAGAGATGGGAAGAGAAGTTCCATCCCAGTGCTTACTAAAAAAAAAAAAAAAAAAAAAAAAAAGTGTCCTTTCCTAGTGAACTGTGATGTTTTAAGGCTTAGAGGTAACGGAGCTTCTAATTTAATTTACTTTTCTAATTCTCCAGCTTTTGGACCACGAATCAGGACTTAATTGGGGGGTTATATTTATGTCAGTCTGGAAATACTGAAATATCAATGGCAATAAAAACAACACAAAAAGATTAACAGGCTCTGGTTTTATATGGCGGTTGTCATAAAAATCTGAAGTGCATCATAAATAAGTCAGTGCCGTTTTCTGTGGTTTACATTTGAGAAAACTAATTCTCAGAAAGATTATTTAAGAAACTCTCTGCAAGTGCAGGCAGAGGGAGAGAACTGTGGGGCATCCTGAATTTGAATAGATATTTCCTTCCCTCAAACAGCACGAATGTTTCAGACATCACGATTTGGATTCTTCACCCAGTGGTAGTTGCTGGCTCCAAGCAGTGGTAACTGCTGATGACCAGTCCCAGAGCATGTATTTCTCTGGGTTTAGTGAAAGCTTAGAAATCCCCTAACTTAGACAAAGAGCAGGAACTGTAGGGGCCTGAGATGGAAGTGAAGAGCTGTATAGGGAAGTGAAAGTCCCATTTTGTGCTGTCCTTCAGGAGGGTACAGCCAGAGTTGATACAAGACCCAGCTGCCAATGCTTTGCCAGAACATGTGGGCTAGTTTGGACCTGACAAACAAATTAGTTAAAACTGGTCCTCCTGCAGATGCCATTCCTCTCATAGTGTTTGGCACGATATGAAGCACAATGAACTTCTATCGTACTGCATGCACCAAACTGCTTGGCTCAGTGTTGCTTTCTGATGCACAGACCTAGAGCAAATGGTCACTCTGAAATGTTCTTTATTTAATAAAAGCAACAGTGAGGACCACAGCTTCCTATTTAGAAATGCCAGGCTCTATTAAATACTGCCAGTCACTGCCAGAGAGAAAATGACTTCAGGCTTGGATCTCTGTTCACGTATGACTAGAGCTACAGGAATAATTGATTTTACAGTTCAGTGCCCAAACTAGGAAAAAAAGAACGTGTTAGGTCAACTTAGAAAGCATTTCCTTGTTCAGAATGAAATGAAACACCCTCCTTTTTTTTTTTTTTTTTTTTTTCCCATTCTTTTTAAAAGACATTTTTAATAGTGATTGCTAGTTATCTAATTATTGTGGCTTCTCATTTCTAGACTTGTCACTTAAGCACCATAACAGACCTTGCACGCCCTCTTAATGAGCTACAGATACAAATTAAAATTCATCTGTCGATTGTGAAGCTAGATAAATTGCTATGTGCTGAATCATGTAACACAACACAGGATGCCAGAGCAATTGTTTAAGCTGGGGAACAGTAAACAGTAGGATGCAGACAGGATGTTTGTATGGAAAATACATTCCAACCTACTATAAAACAGGCGTATTTGAGAGTTTCCCACAGAGACTGTGGACTGAACTGAGTGATCACATCACCCGTTCCTATCTCTGACCACAGTATTTGGCCTCTCCACTTGTTAAGAAAACGGACCAATGGGCTACAAATTATAAGAGGAGAAATAGGATGACACTGTACCCTCTGCATGTCATTCGGTTTTGAGAAACAACCCAAGTCACACTGTACTTGTCCCACTGCTACTCCAGTTGGGCTGTCTGAAACTTTGTTCCTTTCTTTCCCTTCCAAAATATTCACAGAAATTGCCTCAAAATTCAATATAACAGTGATCAATTATTTGATAAGTCCTATTTTTAATTTGGAGTATTATCAGTGGAATCAGAGGAGGAGGGTCCTGACTGCTATCCTGCCACTAAGCACAGGACCAACTCAGCAGTCTCATGAAAGAAATCTACCTGTAGCAACCAAGCTCAATTTGTTTATGCAGCAGACCACGACAATAAAAACAGCTTGGACCTAGTGAAATTTCCCAACAAACTGTGCTTAAGTTGTGTGAAGATCTTGAAACAGAAGCACAAAAAGCTGTCATTTTAAGCATGAAAAGCCCAGCCACTGCATCCCACTACTCTCTTAAAATACAACTATACTCAGCTACAACTATGTCCCTATATGGAGGAAGAGTTAATTACTTCAAACACTGGAGCACCAACTTAACATAAGGTAAAGTATGGATATTTAGTGTTATTGCAGCCTGGGAGGAAAAAAAAAAAAAGTTTATTTTGAAGACTGTTCCAAATCTGGAGGTTGAGTAAAAGATATCCGCGAGGAAGTTCCGGTACTTATGATGCTGGTGGTACACAGATCATGCCAAAGTTAGTTATACACAGCAGTAACTTGAGTTAGAGAAATGTATTTGAATTGAAAGCTGAGTTCATTGGCCCAGCCTCTTGACTATGTATCGGCATTACCTATAAGCTGAGCAGAGGCAAAAAGAGCCTACAGTTAGCTAGTGGGGAATTTGTGACAAAGTGAACATGGTTCCTGATCTATTGGGAAGAAAAAGGAGAAATTAGATGGAGACGTAAGACTAGAGCCTTCCTTTGGAAAATGTCTAATATTTTATTTTTATAACCAGCAATGGATTGCTGGTTGCTCCAAGAAATATTATTTTGTTTCTGTATCGTTTCTTTCATGACTGATATAAGACTTGCAAGTAGGAATAGAATTTGATTCTCAGATATCATTGAGATGAGTGTGTTTGACATTTGTGCTGAAGGAAAGATTAAAAGGCAAAGACAGGGATCCTCGTGTCAAAAGAAAGGAATATGTAAAGAACCAGGCAGGACAAAAGTACAGAAAGAATACTAAAAAGATTATCAAAAAGCAAGTCCCACTTAAATGAGGAGATGAATTTCCTCATTTCCAGCTCACATTTTGCAGAAAAGACCGTTATGAGTTTTGATGCTGGCACAAGCAAAATCTGGGGACAATTATGCAAGCATCATTCAATATAAAATAAGAGATATTTCCTTTCTTGGATAACTTATATTAAAAAAACAAAAACAAAAACAACCCCCAAAAAACACAAACCACAAAAACCAACACAAAAAAACTCCAACCAAAACTACAAAACCCCCAGGATCTCTGTGCACTACAGAATTTGCCTATATTCCCCATCAATCTAACAATACGAGTCTGTGCTCTAGTCAATACCCACTGGTATTTGTTGTGGGGAACACATACCTACTGTCTTGCAACATGGCACGGTGACATCAAGAAACCACGGAGGTGTGAATTATTTTAATAGAAAGGGTATGGGGACATAAGCCTCTTGTGATTTGTGATATGTTGTCATTCCTGCCTGTGAACAGGATATTTATGAATTTCACTGTTTGCTTTACAGACTACTGCAGGTGGCCAAGATTAATTTGAATCCTGTCATTCTACTCCCACTGGCTTGGCTTCTGAAATGACTTTTACAATAGGCATTATCTGAAAATAGCTTCCCAGTGGGTCATTTCAGTTCCTGGTCACAGAGAGTCTCATAAGAAAGAAGGGATATGGCTCCAGCCATGCCCACCAACATCTATTTATTTGAGAGCTTTGTCCAGAATTCAGTGTGGAGATCTCTATAAGCAGAGTAGTTGCTGCATGCTGGTTAATTAGCTATGTCTTCACAAATGGAGATGAAAATCATAACAATCATAACACTATTTCTGTTCTCTTCCTCAGCTTGGTAAATTTAAACATTAGCAACACTGTCAAACAATTGCTAAAGAGGAAATATTTAGTTGTCTTTTGGCAGTGACAAATTACTTCAACCTTTATGGGTTCATTTTTTTAAGCAGTTTGACATTTCGTTACTAAGGCAGGTTTTTTATTTTATTGTTTCTTTCAGTCTGTTACACAGCCACAGTGTTACCAAGTAGGTTCCTATGAGTCATATGCAGGTGGGAAGAAATCATTTCTCTATTGATAGCACTATTATTTTTTATTATTATTTGCAAATGTTCTTGCATATCCCCATCTTTCTACTTGGTTCACGATTGACTTCTCATTATTCCACAAAGATGTGAGCAAAATATGCTGATTTTATAGGCTCTGTCAACTGGATCAGAACAGAAGTCCAACAAGTCTTGTGTTTTGTAACTGATCATAGTTAAGTATCAGATACTCACTGAGAGAGACAGAGGTAAACAAAGAAAATCCAAACCTAAGCCCTGACAACTTCAGAAATTGCATGCCTTCAGGCAAAATCTTCCTCAAATTTCCCGAATATTGGTTTATGCCACAGCCCTCACAGATCCTATCTTTTATGAACAAGGACTGTAGGAATTGTCAGTGCTGTCATCTTGCACAATTGTGGCAAATCCTACAAAGTTCACAGAAGCACCTTCCAGCAATCTGTTACACAAGCTATCTTATGGGCTATAAAAATGGAGAAAAAAAAACCCCACAATCCTTTTATTGGTTCTAAATATGCTATTTTTCAGGTTACCTGAATTTTGTCCATTACTGTATGGTGAAAAATAATCAACAGATCTCTTGCAAGATCCTACTCCAAGGACTGTTGTAAAACCAAGTAAAATAAAACCATTTCCATTTCCTCCTGGCTATTTTGCTGAAGATAATTCTATGGCTCTGGCAGTTCCATCACTCAGATAATTCAAGTTTTCAAAGTGACCAAGTGAGATCCATTGAATTTTTCTCTTAGCAATGTTTCAAAACCTGTTTTTCCTGGAGTATTACTTTCTTTCAACCAATCACACCTTAAAATAATCATTTACAGCCCTGGTAGCAGGCAGATTCCTTCCTGCAAACAATCAGTCTGCACAAGGAATGCTCTGCTTTGGCCGAGGTGCTATAATGTTGGTCTGCTTTCTTTGATGTGGGGGAAAGTGGTTTCTATGCCTTTTGCTGCCAGGAAACAGCTCAATATCTAATGCTGTCATTGTGCTGCATTCCTGAAGTGTTCACTTATGACACTCTCAGTCACTGAATCATTTATAGCTCTTTGACATGCATGCAAACATACATCTAATTGCAAAGCCAATTATAAAACAATATACGGTCCCTTTTTTTCACTTCAGATATTCACAATTTCTATTTTAACATTGAAACAGAAGTAATGGCTAATCAGAAACTTTCCTCGGTATGTTACTTTAAGGCAATTATATTAATTTGCTATAATTTACTGCAATAAAATGGGGAACTTTAGAATATCTGGAGCTGTATAAATTTGCATAAGTATTACATTTTCACAGGTTCATTTTCCTAGCCCAGTAGATACCTCCTGTATTATGCATAGTACATATATCAGCCCTCAAGTAATTTACACTCAAAGACAATCAAATTTCATGAGCCATGAGTAGCTTACCATTTATTCTGCAGGCCATCATTTTATGGTTTTAAATAAAATACTTCTATTGAGTTCAATAGAGGAGAAAGAGGGTTTGACTGACAGCTCTGGTGAGTCAAACCGTATTTGTTTACAAAAGAAACACATATAGAGCAGAAACAGTGCTTTATCACCCCCAGGAACATGACTTTATGCTGCTTTGGGGGGTACCTCTCTGTCCTGTTCAGGCTTTCACCCTTGCTTCTCATCAGCCAACTCTGCCTACCAGTGCCAAGTAGACCTGATTCCAACAGAGACATTACAGATTGCTTCAAGACCTAACAAAACCCTGTGAGATGACAAGGACTTTTAGTTTGTGTCATCAAAGAGCAGACATATAGTTCCTTCAACTGACTTTATGGCTTTCTTTGACAAATGGAAAAAGTCTGGGAACATCTTGGGAGACCTTATTGAAGCCTTTAAATACTTAAAGAAGGCCTGTAAGAAAGATAGGGACAGACTTTTTAATAGGGCCTGTAGCAATAGGACAATGATTTTAAATTAAAGGAGGGCAGATTCAGACTAGATATAAGGACGACATTTTTTATCATGAGAGTGGTGAAACACTGGAGGAGGTTTCCCAGGGCGGTTGTGGATGTCCCCTCCCTGGAGACATCCAAGATCAGGTTGGATAGAGCTTTAAGCAACCTCATCGAGTTGAAGATGTCCCTGCCCATGGAAGTGGGGTTGGACTAGACAACCTTTACAGGCCCTTTCCAACCCAAATGATTCTATGATTCTACAAACATGAGGAGGAGGAAAAGTGATGGGAATAGGCTCTTGGCCTTATTTAACTTACTAGAAAACAAAGGCTGCAGATGAATGTTACTGCAGCTCCCTCACATTTCATGACACACCCAGCTATCCTGGGATAATAGAGTGACTGAGTGCACGGACAGCATCAGTCCACCAGACCCTATTCAAATACCATACTGTGAAGCTGGGAACACCAGAGGTGAATACTATTTCAAAACCAGACTGAGTGGAAGCCTGATAGATCAAGGTTTATGCCTTGTAGGCTCATATGCATCTCACCATATCTATCTTACCCTAAACAAATCTTTAGACCCAGATTTTCAGCCAAATACTTACATGTCTAACAGCCTGAATACTCACGTATCTTTCTTGGTTATGGAAAGACATTTCTTGAAGCATTAGCCAGTTCTGCCCCAAAATTTTTTATTTGCCACTCATCAAAACACTACAGTACAGACTCTGACATGTGATTAAGTCAAATCAACTTCAGGAGAAGTTATTCTTGTAATGAAAAGCTTCTAAAATTATTCTTATCTTGCCATGGAGATTCAAAAGATGATTTATCTATTTTGGCTAAACTTTTGTCTAATGTTATTCACCTCTGTCTGGCAATATTTTTGAGACTCAAAACACACTGACCCACCCATTTTTATTCTCTTAGCCCATTTTTTTCTGTTTGTCAGACTGCTGAAACTTGTCTGAACCTTGGAGAACTTGTGAGATCATTGAAGCAGGGGCAGTCATTTTTGCACAAGCTGATGTCACGGGACTGCACTTCTAAGTGTTCCTCCCAAGCTCTGCACCAAAACTTATAATTCATATTAGCTGTGAAACTGATTCTTGGGTCATTATGACTGGCGTGATGGCTTTGAACAGAGGTACAGTCTCCTTCTGTCACTTGAAGATTTGTTTCCACAAAACAAGACAAAGTGGTTGGAAAAAGAAGGAATCTCTTTTCTCATTTCCCAGTCCCCAGGCTGCTGTCTGGGACACTTGCCAATAGCAAAGGGTTAGCTTCCAGATGATGGATCTCCACTGTGCTGTTGTTGGCATCTGTGCTCCTGTAGGAAAGGCCATCAGCTCGGAAGCTGTGAGAGTTGATCAGGTCTCCTTTTAAGAACTCTCTTACCATCAGTCAGTGGGAATTATTATAGTGTTCTTTAGGGCATATGAAGATAATTTTTCAATAAAATATCACTGGGAAAAAGTACTGAGAAAAAAAAGAAAAACTGAAACATAAAACACTCTATCAAAAGATAGAGAGCAGACAATTCTACTTCCTAAAGTGAAAAGTAGAAAGTCTATTCCTGCTGCCTGTGCACTCCATTTCAGGGAAGAAAGAAAGAAACATCTGTCTCAAGCCTCCTCCTATAAACTTCTTCAAAAATCAATGCTGATATATGTAGAAAGGGAAAACTAATTGAAAGAATATCGATCAAGTGAATGACTGTACATACAACATCAGTGTACTTCAGCCCCAAAGGGAGAAATTATGGTTATGGGAGACAAATAAGTTCTTCGGTATATAACTGGAATAGTAACTGTGAAAGAGAAATAAATTTTCCATGCTCAGTCCGCCTTTTACCATAACTACTCTAAATTAGCCATGAAAACCTTCTGATCAGTTATACAAATCCAAGTGTGACTGACTTTTTCACAATGGTGTTCAGAGAAACAGGGAGATTTGTAAAGAGAATTCAGAAGTCTGATTCTTTACAACACATAAGCATTAAAAAAAAAACAAAACCAAAAAAACAAACAAACAAAAAAAAACCCACCAAAACCCCCCACAACAGCAAACCAAAACCGAAAGGTGAAGCTTCCTATTCAAATTCTATTGATTTTCAAAAGGAACCAATTGCCAGTCCAATATGAGCAATTCCTGAGGATTTTCTCCAGAAGGAGAATCCATCACCATCCCGTCTGAAGTCTCGCAAGAATCCACAGATGATTTAATGAAATTTTCACTGAATACCCATGGTGAAAAGATTGGAAAGCGTTTTCAACATGATGTTTTAGGCCTAATCCCAAATTAATCTCAGTTTTGAACTCTTATCATAATACAGATCTTTGCCTTGCTGTGCCCTGCATATGCCAGATCAAAAAGTAAGAGCCATAGAAAAGAAATACGCAAATGATTAAAGAAACCAGTTATTGTCACATTATTAGTTACCATGTTTTCTGCTACAGCTAGGAAATCATTTAGCTCTTTCTAAAGATCAGTCATTTATCTTCAGGCAGTTGAAGATTAAAGATTTCATCAGTAATTATCACAAATGGTGCCCTGAACACACTGATTAAAGATACTTGTCATTACACCTTATAAAGAACAGTATATCAGCTCTCTTACTATTTCAGAATAATTATGCATTGGACATCTGCTGGAGTCCCAATCACAAATAATTACCATTTGCATAAGCAAGATACTGAAAAAATCCTTTTCCTTTAAAACTATCCATTACAAACTCACACTAAAATGTGAAAGATGTGCTTTCCATACCACACTCACACCAAAGTAGAAGTTTGAGACCAAAAATAAAGCCATTTCCAAGTAAAATTAACAATTCCAGATTAAATTCTGATGTAAATTTCACTTCTTCAGTCTGGATTGAGTAATTATAAGTAAAAGCTCTTTTAAATACTGTGGGTTATTTTAATTTGATTTTTTAAAATGTTAAATACTATATAACAGCTATCTTACATACTCAAGTTCTAAATTGTTCAAATCAGAATCTTAGCTATACCTTAAGTTTGTAAATAATCAAGCATTGTTTGTAAGATATCTCACAGTTAAGAAAAAAAAAAATAATTTAAAAAAAAGTCTTGGCAACTTCACATGCTTCTAGACACCTCAGGTCTCCTTTTTTTTCCAGCAGGAGATAGAGAACCTCTGTTAGTTTCAAAGGGGGGAAAAATAGAAAAAAAAAAAAACAAAACACTGCTCCTCCTGTAAAAGGAAATAGCAGAGTTTTGGTATTTTGTAAAGTTTCAGATCTTTTGCAAAGCTGATGTTGTTTTTGCCTTGCCTTGCCTGTACCCCTCTCCCTCAGCCTCCCCCTTTCCCCTCCTCTCTCTCCTCTCTCTCTGTGTCTTTCTCATACAATTTTGGTTTGGGGTCAGAACAAAGTAGATGCCCTGGAAAAAAAAGAAACAATAGAACTAAGTTAGAAAGATGACTCTACATTAAGGTTCCTGTGTCTGAAGAGGAATGAAGTTTGCTGCTATATTCCTCTTCTCCAAGCTAAATTGGGATTTGTGGCCATACTACAATTCCACTAATGGATCCTACACAGGCTATTCTCTGATGCACAACCTTCCTTTTTCAAGAGCTGAAAAAGTGAAGTATTGTGGTCGAAGAGCAATAACTATACAGAAGAAAAGATGAATCAACCACAGATGACTCCCATACGACATACAAATATGGGTTTGAATAATGTTTTGACGTTGGGCTGAAACAGCCTAGGTTTTTCAGATGTTGCTGAAGAGATGAAAATACTAGCAAACTGTCTGTGGAAAAGAACTTTTATCATCAATGCAATTTTATTGGAATGACACTCCTAGTTCTTGTATTATGCCAGGCATAAACGATGTCTTTTGGGATAGTTACATCAACGCTAGATGGAAGAAGAGACTTCTCATCAAACACCAGTGCCTTATTAATGGGAAGTCATATCATTAATCAATCTGATTACTTAGAAGTCAATTTATCTGCAGTGCAACTGTTATCCAAATGAAAATAAGATTACTGTGAATGCAGTTTATTAATAACCGCCAGTATGTCATCGACTCAACTTGATTATAACACAGCAGGCATGTGACACACAATATTACAAAGACATTAAACCAGCCTGACAACAGTGGATACAGAAGAGGTGTATGGTACAGGGTAAGGCATAAAACTCCTGAAGTGTAAGAAGTGACCCTTCAATTTTCAGTTCTGCAAGGAACGCTTTCTTTTTATGTTACTGTAGATGTAGGATCTTTAGATATTTTTCAGTGTCCAGCTCTTATGTCTGCTGAGATCACCTGAAAGGGTGAGTCAGTGTGACGTTCAGATATAGACCTTGTAACATCAGAAACAACCCCTTGAACTCCACACAGGGAAAAGCAATTTAGTAGACCCAAATGTGAATCCAGATGCCCCTGAGGGAAGCCAGTCACACAGAGCTCATGTCTCACACAGTCTCATCCCACTAGATCTCTCAAGCCTGCAGTAGATACCATCCTATTTTGAACATATTGTTAATATGCTGTGATATATATTCCCTGTGAGTATAGGTTATGGCTGAAGAGAGCTTGAGAAAGTACTGGCACAGTTTCTTATTCTGTAGATTGCTCTCTGCTAGTTTTTTGACCACAAAAGCATCGTTACTCATATTTATCTGACAATAAGAAATAAGACATCTCAATAAGAAGTATTTTTGTTGTCTTAATTGTGCTTGAAAGGAAAGGTGTAGTATAGACAATATTAGAGAGGGAGGAAAGGAGGAATGGAGAAAGGGAAGATCCCTGCTTACTGGGTAGATGACAGGATGAGTGGAAAAAATCACCAAGGCTTAAATAGGATTAATTATTATAACTACTCTAGTAAGCCAGGAGATGAGAAAACTGTCAGTGGTGTTCAGGCATCACTTGGAGAGAGTTAGGGAAAATGTACAGGTACAGTCCAAAGTCACTGGCATTTAATTAGTCTCCAAACTGAGAAGGCAGAGTGCAGAACAAGGAGCTTTCAGGATCTGTCATTAAGCAGTGGCACCTTAGCAGCCCAAATGAAGAAGATTAGCTCAGGTAGTGGCAAGGTAAGGTGATGATTGTATAAACTTTCTTTAGAAATGAAGGCAGTCACTTGCATTTTCAGCAAGAAAAAAGCAAATCAACTACATAAACTAGAGAAGAAATTCCACAGTCAATCTATGACCCTAAAAAGAAAATTAGGTCTCTAATGCACCCATCTTTTATCAGGAAGAGGTAAAATGGGATGTATGACCTAGGGATGATATGTCAGGATAAGAGTCCTCTACTTTGTATTCAAGAGATATCTGCAAAACGTGACTTAGTAGTATTAACATCACATTTCTGCACAGTTTTGGCTTTCTTGAGGGCTTAATGCTACTGTAAATCCAGCCACTATTCTACCGAAGTTTGTCCAAACCATGTGTGGTGGTTTGACCCTGGATGGCAGTCAGGGGACCACCAAAGCGCTCTATCACTCCCCCTTCATCAACAGGACAGGGAGAAAAATACAACAAAAAGTGCATTGGGTCAAGATAATGACAGGGAGATCACTTACCAATTACCATCATGGCCAAAACAGACATTAGTTTGGGAAATTGATTTAATTTATTCCTAATTCACCAGAATAGAATGAGAAATAAGAACAAATCTAAACCCATCTTCCTTCAGGGGACACTCACCTACTCTGGCGTTGGTTCCTCCACAGCCTCAGTGGGACAACATGTCTTCACAACAGGCTGAAGGGGAATCTCTGCTCTGGCACTCGGAGCACCTCCTCACTTCATTCTTCACTGACCTTAGTGTCTGCAGAGTTGTTTCTTTCACATTTTCTCAATCTTCTTTCTCACAGCTGCTGCACAGTGTTTTTTATCCTTTCTTAAATATGACAGAAGTGTTACCAATGTCGCTGATGGGCTCAGCTTTGGCCAGCAGTGGGTCCTTCTTGGAGCTGACTGGAACTAGCTCTGTTCTAACAGGGCTGGGCAGCTTCTGGTGTCTTCTCAGAGAAGCCATCCCTGCTCCCATCCTCCTCCACTACCAAAACCTTGCCACATAAGCCCAATACACTGTGCCACTAGTCCATCTGCTGAGTATGATGATACTAGTGAGAGCAAAGTTTACTTTTGTGAGCCAGTCTGCTTCATGACTTCATAGAATTTATGCCAAACGTATGAAACTGAATGAACTGTGCAGTTAGTAAGTGCCTTGCATACAGTACACCTCTAATTCACTGGGGTTACAAACCTTGCACCTCCTAGAATTGAGGAGAACTGTGCAATAGAGATGATTCAGAGCTCCTACCCATTATAAGCTTCTGCCCAAATGTAAGTATTCTGGAAAAATAACCTGGTGGTAACCATGGGGAAAAAAAAAAAAAAAAAAATCTTTTTGGCTTACTCATAATAGGTAAACCTCAAATAAGGAAAGTCTCAGTTCAGTCTCAGAGAGAACTGAATAATCAGATTCAGTTCCCTAGAAAAGACATCAGACAGAAGACACTTGCCCAGGAGATGTATTTTAAGGTCTTAAGCCTGGAGACTTCTTAGATCAAGAAAAACACAGAAATGTACATGAAAACTAGAAGGATCCAAACTCAGTTTTGCAGAGATGAAAACAAAACAAAGCAAAACAAAACCAAAAGAAAGATGAAGTCAAAACAAAGCAAACTGAAGTCTCTTTACAATTTATCTTGTCACATCCTGCTGCCAGAGAAGCTTTGTCTGACTTGGAAGACATTAATTGTTATTAACTATATTAATTGTTTCAGCCTAGATTTAGTCAGTTGTATCAAATGAGAGTATGCTAAAAACAAACAAACAAACAAAAAAAGAGGTATATCTTGAGTTAAGGTATTCAACAGTTACTAATTTGGACATGTAGCAGGCAAGGACCAAAAATATATATAAAGTGAGTAGAGAGGTCTGCAGTTTTCTTCTAATGAAAAGAATAGGATCCATTCTCATGCCCACTGCCAGTGATTGCAAAATTTCCCAAACCTGGACTTGATTATAGTCCAGCTGAAGTTACATTTAATAAACACAAACAACTTGGAACAGAATCTACACATTCGTAAAGGTAAGTAAATTTGACCCAGTGCAAAGCATTGCAGCACTGTAAGAAATAATATTACTGCTCTTCCTTCAGTCCCTGAGAGCTTGATAGAAAATCCCGCATAAACCAACAGTCAGTCACAAGGTCCTCACTTGGAGTTAGGTTTACCCCCACAGCAATTTTTCTAGGTATGAATTTTTATTTTTTACATTAGACCAAGAGAAATAGTCTTTACTCATTAACATACATCATTGATAGCATATGTAAAAAGGCCATCACAGTTTATTAAATTAAAATGCTCAGATCAAGAACAGATGCCATGACTTATAGATGTTTCTGAAGGTAAGCAAATGCACATCTGACCATGTGGAGGTGGAGAGTGTAGCATTATATTTAGGATTATTTGGTGTGTGATGTTATGACGACCTGCAGGGTAGCAGAGTCCTAAAGCCATTTCATGATACTGCTTTCATTTTGGTATTTAATAGGTCATCTACTGTCACTTAAAAACAAAACAAAACAAACTGAAAAACAAAGGCAAAAAGCTATAATCAAAGACTGGTCAACAGAGACACATAGAAAATAGAGTTTGCAGCTAAGGAAAACATTTGGGAAGAAAATAAGGATTCCTAATCAAAGCAGACTAATATTTTTCCATGAAGAGTAACAGGAAAAATGGGATTAAAGATTTAGCCTCCCCATTTATCTTCTTACAGCAGAGGATAATTGTCCAGAGGACAATTTTGGTGGTGTGCTCCCCGTTGCCCCTGCTTAAGCCATAACCACCAGTGGGGGTTGTGATGGCTGCATCCAGCTTACTCTGGACTTTGGGAGACAGATGGCAACACAGTACCAAAGCATGTCTGGAATGGTGATCCAGACATCTTGCTGGTATGCAAATATGACTATAAGTCAATCATCTTGTTTTATGTAACAAAGAAATGGACAGACTAGGGCCCATTTTGCTCTGCGGCAGCAGGCTTCATGTCAGCATGTCTCCTTGAGTAAGGGTGCCTCTCAAGATTATTTCTTGAGGTTGAGAGATTCCTTGAGCAACAGATTCTCATTAAGTGATTAATAGCATGAATAACTTTGCAATCTTAGCTAAGTGATATAAAGGTTTGATTGTGCATATATAAACCTTTAGACATAAATTACCATTGGCCAAGTCTGGACAAGGAATAGATCCAGCTGCACCTAGATTCCTCTCTGGGAAGTTTAGAAATCAGGGAGGTCCTTTCTGAACTTCATGACTCAACAGGAAGGTCTCCCAGACAATTTTGTCTGATGCTGTCCTCTATGCAGTAAATAATCAAGTGTACCTTGGCATTGAATCTTGTTAAACCAATGTTGCATGTACCATTGAACATTGTTAACTCACTACTTTACATCAGTAAAGCATATTGTTGCTTGTCTGTTACAAGTAAAGTGCATGACTTTATACACAACAATGAAAAGTAGGAACCAGTCTCCAAAGAAGCCTCTTTCTTGTGTGTTGCACAGATATGTACAGAGAGTAGTCAAGTAGTCTACAACGACAAACACTTGAATCAGTTATTTAAATTTATATGATGTGACTGTCTAACAGGGAGGCAGAGGTTGAGGTCAGTTTGTTTGCCAAAAGCAAACAATGACCCAATGGCTCGGATAACAGCCTCAGGCCACACGTTTTCTCAGCCTGAGTTAATTCCCTGGTAGTTCTTCTGCACCAGCTGCTCTAGGCTAGCACATTTTTAATATTTATAGAGAACAGAACAGCTTCAACAGGAAAGGTTGAAGGAAGCTGAGGGCAACATGTTAATCAGAACCCCTAAAACAGGGCTTCCTAAACAAGTTAACTACAGAGATGCAGTTAGAAAAGCAAAATCTTAGGTTGAATTGAAATTGGCCAGAAATGTCAAAAACTACAAGAAAGGGTTTATCTGGTATGTAAATAACAAGCAGAAACAAGGCAAATATTGGCCCACTGCTAAACAGGGGAGGTGAATTATTCATCAACAGTGCTGAAAGGGAGAGGTTCTCAAAGCTTTCTTCACCTCTGCCTTTCCCAGCACTGTTGGCCCCCAGGCCTTGGGAACAAAAATCCAGTTCGATGCAAACACAAACCCAGCATCAGTGAAGGAAGAGTTGATATGCAAACTATTACAGGAGCTTGACCCCTACAAATTGATGGGCCCTAATGTTATCCACCCAAGGGTGTTAAAAGAAATGGCTGATGTCATTGCGAGGTCACTTTCCATAATCTTTGAGAAGTGCTGGAGATTGAGGGTCCTCCCAGAAGACTGAAAGACTAATGTCACCACCATGTACAAGAAGAGCTTAAAGGAGGATCCATCCCTGGGAAAGTTATGGAAGGAATACTCCTGGGGGCTATCACAAATGGAATGAAGCATGTGATTGGGAAAAAACACCACAGAGTCACCAAGCCTGCTCGGTTGATGTGGGGCAAGCAGGGGACATTATCTACCTGGATTTCTCCAAGGCTTTTGATGTAGTTCCCCATAGCCTCCTCCTAGAGTAACTGGTGTGTTATGGTCTAGACAGGGGCTGAGAGGCCACACCCAGAGGGTGATGGGAAATAGCTCCTTTTCAAACTGGCAACCTGTCACAAGTGGGGTCTCCCATGGATCGATACTGAGCCCAGAGCTGTTTAATATCTTCATAAAGTGATCTGGATGACGGGAACAAGCATACCTTGATGAATTTGCTGAGGATACCAAACTGAGTGAGGAAGTGAACATTTCAGAAGGGAGAGCCACCCTGCAGAAAGATCTGAATAGTCTGGAAGAGGGGGCTAACGAGAACATTCTGAAGTTCAGCAAGGACAAGTATAAGATCTTGCATCAGGGAAAACATAATCCAGGAGTGCAGCACAGGCTGGGATCTACCTGGCTGGGGAGCAGCTCTGTGGAAAGGGACGTAGGGGTCCTGGCGGACAACAAGCTCAATATTTGTGAATGGTGCTCTGCTGTGGCAAAGAAAGCCAACAGGATGCTGGGCTGCATCAACAAGGGCATCACCAGCAGAGATAAAGAAGTCATTATCCCACTCTACTCTGCACTTGTCAGGCCACACCTGGAATACTATGGTAAGTTTTGGTCCCTGCTATACAAAAAAGATGCAGACAGGCTGGAGAGTCCAGAGAAGGGCCACAAAGATTATCAAGGGACAGGGAAGCCTGACATATGGGGAAAGGCTGAGGGGATTTGTTCAGCCTTGAGAAAAGAAGGCTTAGGGAAGACCTTACCCTCGTGTGCCAGTATTTGAAGGATGGCTACAAAGAAGATGGAGTTTCCCTTTCTACAGGAGTCACATGGAAAAGATGGAGGGTAATGGGTACAAGTTACTCCTGGGGAGTTTCTGACTAGACACAAGAATAAAATTTTTCACAATGAGAACAATCAGCCATTGGAACAATCTCCTCAGGGATGTGGTGGATTCCCCAACTTTTAAGATCAGACTGTGCTTTTGCCAGAAGAGGTTGGACCAGATGATCCTTGAGGTTCCTTCCAACCTTGTATTCTGACTCCATGATTAATATTCCAATACTCTGGTTTGAGTTTTTAGATCTGCAGAAACATTTCTGACAAAAAACACTTCAAAGATAGCATTAAACACACACACACACAAAAAAAAGAAAAAAAAAAAAAAACAAAAAAAACAAAAAAAACCAACCAACACCACCACCACCAAAAAAAACACACAAAAAACCCCACCAACAAAATCCAAACCCAAAACCTCTCAATTAATCATTATTTTCTAAACAAAAAAACTGTACAAAAAATTGCACAAGCTGCTCTCCTCTTCACCTGTGGTAATAAGATCAAAGGCACACACTGACTGTTGGGACCTGCCGTGAGTAAGGCCATGTGCATAACACCCCATCACCAACACACACAGTACTCAGTACTCCAGACAGAAACCCTTCTTTCTCAACATCCTGAATAATGACTCAAGTCCTCTGTCTGTCCAACATAATACTTGAAAACAAGGATCTTTTACTGCATAATTAATTTCACCTTACAGCAGACACCTGGTCAGGCGAATCCTGCCTTAAAAGGGTCTTTGGCAATTAGGATTACATTCATACATCTTGAACTTCTCTGAAATGGTTCATATAGGTGGGATCTGAACATCCAGGAACTGTGTATCCACGTGCCAGGTAGTTCATGCAGAACTGTTTGAAGGGTTCTTTTTTCAACAAAATCCCTCTACCAGCAATATAAACCAGGGCACGTTCCTCAAAGATAATGTGGACACTCTGTGTGACCAAATTGAAGACAGACATCGTTGTTCATCCTCCTTACCTCTGAAGATGTGGGTTTGCAGTAGCCAGCTCCAAACACTAGATTTTCTAATGACATACTGGACTGGTCTGGTCCAGCCTCCAGGTTGCCTTTACCAAGCCATGAACCTTTCCCTGGACGAGCAAAACTAAAAAAAAAGAAAAATTGAGAAGAAAAATAATCAGAGCACTATTGTTAGAGAAGTTGCTGTTGTCCCAGTGCTATTTCCTTCCTTAGAAAATGTTTGCAGTTTTTGTTTTTGTGGTGGTGGTTTTTGCTTTTACTATTTCAAGCTGACACTCTTAAGTCAACACGTTTCCCTTTGAAAATCAACATTCTCCAGTACGGACTAGCTCACCTCGTGTCAATGGAGTTTGCTTTCCCGGCATTCAGTCCAGTGGCTTGTTATCTTTCACTCAATCCTTTCTCTGCTGTTTTACAGATCTTTTTCCAGCATAATGTCCCAACAGTGCAACATTTCCATCTATTCACACAGATAACACTCTTATCCAACTTCTCATCAGCTTGCATCTTGATTTATATAAAGTCTTTCTGACTTTTACCGTATCACCCTTTCTCTTTTAATTGTGCACAACCTCTCTTCGCTATCATTATTCTTCATTGCTCATCCCAATCTTTTATTACAGATTGGATGTTTGGCACCCACTTCTCACTGTCCCATGACATAAGCTTCTGGCACCAAAATGAGAGAACTTCAGCCCAAAAAACGCATTTCCTTTTGCTGGGTACAGTCCATTCATTTGGGATGTGTTCTCCTATATTTATGTGCAACATGAATTCACTGTTATCTAAATTCTTCCTCAAAAACCTGGTAGAATATAAGTTGTTTTAGTGTTGAGGTAATTACCTCTCAGGGCTGACTATTATGGTCACTGTGTTCCCTTCTGATTGTATCTGTATGTCTGCTCTCTTACAGCATGAACCCATTAAGAGTGGAACATCTTGTCTGGAGTTTACTCAGCACTGAGCCCACCAGAGTCCTGATGCATAGCTAGGGTTCTTACTCTGGATTAATCTGAGCAAATGTCTACATCCCAGTTAATGATGTAGGCTGCCTTTATATTTGCTGGAGAGGAGTTGGCATTTGGAGGGAATGAGTCATCTCTTTCTGAAGTAGTGATATCAACTAGGGCAGATGAATTTCACCCTCAAAGTGCTTATTTCTTATTGTGGACTATAAAGAGAGGCTGGGATGACTGCCTCATAAACAACTGAACTTAAGTGAGATAAATCCCACTGTTAGTCCCGGTGATAATATGCACTGTACATAAACTACACCAAGATTTCAAGAGAGAAATCAGGCTACTTGTGGTAAACACAATGAACCAAATTACTGAGTCTAAGTGGTGATGCAAGCAGTCATAAGTGTTCTTAAAAAGCATGTAGGAAAAGGTGGAATTGAAATAATGAACTGCAGAGAAAAAAGAAAAACGCATTTGCTGTTCATACTCAGCGCAGAGGTAATGCCACTGAGTTTGTGCTACAACTTTCCGACTGGGATCACCATCCACATGCATCCCAAATTACACCATACCCAGTAGACCTGGTCTCCTTGAAAAAATAAAAGCTTCCAAGATGGCAATTACAAAAAACATTTTAAACCGATAATGTGCCACAGGGCAGTGCCCTTCATTCTACCAAAACTTTCCAATCTGAGACTATTGTTTCACATGGCCATGTCAGTTCAGATCAGCCACAATTCATGGATGTCTGCACCTGATTCAGTTTTTAAGGACAAATAAGAGTCCTGGTTGTTGTACAGAAACACACAACAAAAGAAAGGATGCTTATGCTAAGGATACTAAACAAAAGAGAGGTACAGCAGTAGTTGTTATCACAAAAATTAACAAATGAGGCTCTTATGTGCAGGGAAACTCAGTGATGTGTGCAGCATCAGAAAAAGAATCTCAAGTAAAATTAGGAACTGGACCAGTTTCAGAAGGTTAATCACAAATCCCTGCCTCACCTCTATGTCAAAACGGCAGTTTGTTATATACCACCTACCATCCATACACTGACGAAAAGGACATTTCATAAAGGGAAGGATGGTGCAGACCTGGGCATATATCTGGCCTTGCTTATGTATCTATTAATTTATGCAATCCAAAAAAAATTTCCAGCGGGCTGCTTCTAACAGCATGAAGTCTTTCCGTGTGTTTCTTACATGCAACATTTAAGATAAAAATAAATAAATAAGCTAAAGCAATTCTGAACAGCCAAGAGATAAACACTACTCTGAATAATTTCATCTGTTATTGGATGACGTTGCCTGCCCCGGTTTGCTGGAAAGGCTCAGCAAGCAGAAATAAAAAATTATATCAGAGAGAGAAGCTTAAACAAATGCTCTCTGCGCACGAAAAACTCATTTGAATATTAGCAAAGCTTTCAAATGTTTTAAGGGAGAGAAAAGCACTTTTTAATGCCTTTTTTATTTATTTATCTTTTGCCTTTACAGCAGAGAAGGGATTTTAATCTCTTGGTTTTATGAAAATTGATTTCACATAGCACTAAAACAAAAACCATTTTTGGGAAACGTGCCAAAACGTCATCTGTCTGTAGAGGGAAAGTTCAGTTGGAAGGCTTACAAGCTGCTGAGGTTCCCTTAATGCTTTCTGAAGTATGTAATACTTGAAGACAATTTTTATTAGCAGTAACAGGTTAATTTGCTACACCAAATTTTGTTGTCTGTATTTATTTTTTCCAGTTATTCCTGCAACCGTGCTCATTTGTGAGAATCTCGAACCTTGGTTATTTAAAAGTCCATTTGGATTATCTTTCTAATAGTATTGATTTAATATCAACATTTAGATTCTCATCCTATATGTGAACCTTAGCTTTTATTTGGAGTCAGGATGAAAAAGGTCAAAAGAGGTAATGTGTACATATCCAAAAGAATGAACACGTGTGCAGAATTATTAATATTTTCAGTGAAAGAAACAATTATTTTTTGTGCTTTTTTTGAGCTGTTTTTTTTTTTTTTTTTTTAATGACCTTATGCATGAGATGTCTTTATCCTTCAGAGGAGTCTCCTAGTTCTTACAGCAGCCATCTATGGACACATACTAGTAAGCTGCCTTGTAAAGTCCATTTTTTTCCTATGGTAGAGCCTGTAAGATATCAGCAATCAAAATTTAAGAACTCTCTGACTCAGAGGTTATATTCAATCAATTATTTCTAGCAGTCATGGTTATCTCCTATGAATTTGTGTCCGTGACTTTTTTGATTTATACTTTTGGCCCCTGTAGCATCTTTTTGGAATGAATTGCACATTGTAATATGTGCTGCACTTTCTGTTTGTTTTGAATCTGTTGTTGGAGAATTGAATGTGGCACCTCTTAGTTTTTACATGGCACAAAATATTAAATAATCATTCCCTGTTTTTTATCTTCTGTGGACAATTCTCTAACACGTAAACGAGACGACAGCCCCCTAGCATAAAAAATGGATTGGCCTTGATAAATGTTAATTCAGATGTGTTATTGAAGTAATTCAGAATAAATGCTTTAGGCCAGTTTAATAAAACATTTTAAGATTAAACTGCCCCACAATGAAATAACCTTTTTAATTTTTCATTCACTTTTTTTTTTTTTTTTTTTTTTCCCAAAATGAAGACCTTTTTGTTTTTTGGTAAGCAAAACTTAATTTCTTCACAAATTGTAGTTTTTAGCAGAATGAGGCAAAGACCACACAACAGATTGGGATCTGAATGTTGCTTGGTAAAAAACCTGTCTTGCATTACGTGAAATGGTTGAACTGTAAAAAAAAACAAACAAAAACCTCCCACACAATCATCAGATTTCTAATGTCAAGAAATCTTCTGACTGAACCAGAAGTGGAAGTTCAGGAAGTGAAATTGAATCCCATTTGGGCCAGATCCTATGGAGAAATCACCTTTTTCCTCTTCAATCCCTTATGGATAAAATATTATTGATTTTAAAACTGAAAATAAAATAAGTCCATAGAAATTATACCCCCTCGGAATCAAACCCTCACATCCTCTACTGACAGCACTATTTGCATTTCACCGGGAACTTCCTTCTAACTCCCACAGATCAGGAAAAATATAATTCATAAGACTGATTTCCCTCAGCGTTTAACTCAAAGCTTTAATATAACTTTTGGCAAATTACTAGTAGCATGCGGCCATAGGGTACATGGATGATCTGTTATTTATTTTTGAGAATAATATGCAGATATTTACAGATTGTTCTCTTCTAGACATGTTTCTCTCTTACACAAGGAGTTTCACTTAGGTTATAATCAGTGACTGTAAAATATCCTGAGCTTCTCGGGTAAAACAGATAAGATCTATTAAAATAAAATTTGTAATAGAAACAGATATCTCCCCCTAGATTCCAGAGTCAGGACAGTATCTGGTTTGAAATCTCTAGTGATTTTGATTGCTGGGTTGCTGGAAAATGCTGATTCATTTGTCCTGAACTTAATCTTACTTGCTATAAAACTTGAAAGCATATAAAGTGGTGCAGTGATATTATTTTATGATATATTTTAGTTTTGGGTAGGATCTTTTTGCTTTTGGTTCTTTTTTTTTTTTTTTTTTTTTTTTTTTACTCAGAAATAGTCGGGCTTCCTTTATGTGACTTCTTGGCTGGTAGCTCAGGAGAATGGTAAGCCAAAGTAGAGGTTTATCTTTGCAGGTATGTAACAGTAACAAATAAAAGAAAATTCAAAGGAAAAATCATCCAGTTATGCAAGAGTTCTTAGAGGAAAAAAAAATATAAACCTCTATTTTTTAAATAAAAATATTATGGAAGGAATAATTCTATACTGCGTAAGTATTTCATTTTCTTTCCACAGATTAATTTATTTGCTAATAGGGCGGAAATGGAAAATAAGTCATGAAATTTACTAAGGATTA
Source organism: Athene cunicularia (assembly GCF_003259725.1). Taxonomy (NCBI): domain Eukaryota; kingdom Metazoa; phylum Chordata; class Aves; order Strigiformes; family Strigidae; genus Athene; species Athene cunicularia. The sequence goes on from NW_020799095.1 coordinate 148,069,146, forward strand.
CATCTGTGGCAGTCTCAGATATAAGCTGCCCATAAGTAGGTGCCAGTTACACTTAGAATTGTAGAAAAATTGACCTGCATAGTATGGACTCATATTCAGGGTGCCCAGGGTAGTGCAGTTGTGAACCACATATAGACAGATCAGTAGGGCTTTTGAGGAACAGGAGGATGTCTGGGAATAAAAGAATTGAGGCAAGAGAAAATTGTTCAAGGATGGCCAGAGTTGGCCTGATTACACAGTGCAGTGGAGCAGAGCAGAACTAGGTCAGGGCTGAAACCTTTAAATACCCTGTGTCCCTTTGATTCTGTTTCCTCTTCTCAGAGCGTAACAAGCTCAAGGCACTGAAAAATTCACTATCTGTGTCTTGGTTTCTCTACCTGTAAAATTTGTATTATATTATTTCCCCATCACAGATGTCACTAAGACTTCTTTCTCATACAGTGAATTGTGCAAACAAGAGAAAACAGGTTTGCCATCTGCCTGTGACGAAGGATCTTGCTTATCTGCAGCAGTTGCAATTATTGCTTTTATTTTTCCCCCTGGGTGATTTTTTTTTTTTTTTTTTTTCAGTTGAAACCAAAGAGCCAAAGTAAGACTGCAGATGCTGTGGCCATCAAGCGATCTGGATTTTGCACAGTCCTTAGACAAAGCATGGCTTTGGGGAGACCAGCCTGCACAGACAGTAGCAGCCTGTGCTGAAACACAACTCTTTCATTTCCAGAAAGCTTCCAGGGGGAAAAAAAAAAAAAAAAAAAAGTATAAATCATCTGAAGTCACCAAATAAACTTTCAGTAAAAGACATGCCAACCAGATTCTATTGCCTATACTGCTTAACAGGTAATACAAAATATAGGGAATAGTTTTCAGTGTGGGAAACTACCTGTGTGTGGGAAACTATGTATTCAGGTACTCGTTTCAGAGATTATTTATAAATTGAATTTTTATTTATAAACAGTAGCACGTTCTAACTCCTCTTGGGAAGAAGTTGTGCAGAGGTCTATGGAATTAATGAATCAGGTTTTTTGCTGTTTCTTCCTAAATGAGTCCAATATATGAAAGGCACTGAGCTTGCCACATGCCTGAGACTAAGCAGACATATACACTATAGGCATGGATGTATGCTTTGGGAAAAGCAGAAATATATCTCGAAGTCTGAACTGCGATGGAGCAAAGCCCCTTTTCTAACAGCTGATTATGTGCTGATAGCTGCAGGTTCCACTTTGCAGGCTGGACCAGTTGCAAAACAAGTGACAAGGAGGTAAGGGAGAAGTCAGTGCCTCAGGCTAGAGATCAAACTGATCTATACAAACCAGAAAACTGGAGTCCAAAACCCTACCTCCTCCTCACCTTCCTCCTGCAACTGTCTACTCACAGTTAGCCTTGGGCTTAAGAGAATAAAAATGGTATTTAAGCAGTTTGTGGAGGCCAGTGCATTAAGCAGGGGAGTGCTCTGATGTCTGAGCATAGTTCACTTATTTCTGTTTGTCTTTTGTCAGACTTGCTGGGATAATCTTCTCTCATCCTGAGTAAAACGAGGTCACCAGAGGCAAGCCCTTTACTTTCCAAAGAGAACTGTCCTTTCTGTGATGTTAGGAGAGATATGGCAGCCAACTCCTGCTCAGTTTTTCCATATCCCCAAAGTCTGAAAATACTTCTCCATGATCTGCAGCTGCCAAAAACATTCAGTGGAGACACCACCGCCCTGCACAGCAGCTGTCACTGCGGGAGAGCAAGGGGTCTGCAGCAGCACAGCCCGAGCCATGTGGTTTGCAAGCAGTGGTGTGACAATGTCCTGCTGCACCTGGTGGAAGGGTTTGGGTGTAGGGCAAGATCCAGGTGACGGGAGCAGTGATTTTGATTGACACAACTGCTATCGTAATCACTACACCCAACATCCCTGTTCTCCCCTTTTATTGCACTCCTGATTGGAAAACCAAACTTTTGGACTTGTCTCTGAGTGGTCCAGCTTCCCCAGCCACTTTTGGGGTGCTTTTTAGAAAAGGCAAAGAACTCTAAAGGTCTGCATGAGAATTTTCAACCAAAGTCTGGCTCACTGCTCTGTAAGAACAAATCAAAGCCAACCAGCCCCTTCCCTGCTGCTCAGAGTCCCCTCTGCAGCAGCATTTCACAGGGATGCAGTTACCTAAGAGGCCAAGAGAGGAGATGATCCAAGCCCCAAAGCATCCCACCATGGTCCTCGTTCCACATGTAGACCAAATATGATTGATGTAGAGATAACAGAGCTGGAGGTAAGTTGACTGCAGTTCTGCCTCATCACCTTCCTACCCAGCCTCTCACCTCCTCAGTAAACACATAAAGTCAGCAGCAGCTGCCATGAATCAGGATCCCACTAAAAGCTGATGGCTATAGTTTTTAGAAAAGCTGAATCACAACATTTCCACCCAGAATCCTGCAAAGGATCCCAGAAACATGAAGTTCACTCATTCTCAGTTTGGTAAGAGGTGACTTCAAAGTATCAAACCTAATGTCAAGTTTATTATATAAGAATTATTAACCAGGACAAACATCAATATCAAAATGTTCACCTGTCAAAAAATAAAGGAGGTAGTGGAGGCACCCTGACAAGGTTTGCCCAACAGGAGGTATTTGTGGATGTACTTTACCCTGCAGGGAAAGGCCTGACTGTTTTGCTGGTTTCCCTACTGTTTTCACTTCTTAAATACAGACAACAGGGAAGAATTTTTGGAAAGAGTATCTAATTTTCCAACAGAGCTAACAAAACATGAAAAGCTGAGTCCACAGGGCATTTGCGAGAAGATAGCTGTGCTTCAGGCAAAGCTGTTTTCCAAAAAAAACCTTCAGGACAGCAGTGAATTTCAATTTTACACAATGTGTGATCTTTATTTTCAGGATACGTCTAGAACTGTTGTTTTACGTTCAAGTGTATGCACACATGTAAAAATAATGTGTACAGACATGTAAAGTATGTACTATGATGGGACTGTTCAAGGTAGCAAACTAAGCCACAGTAAAATACTGCATAGATATTTTACCCAGAAAATGTAACTACCTGGTGTTCATTTTTTTTTCTATAATGTGACAAGAAAGACTTTCCAGTCATTCAGGTTCTACTGTGTTACAAAAATAAAGACCTGATTGTTCAATTAAATCTTTTCTCTGTGTTCCTAGTAAAATCCAAAGATTAGTGATAAATAAGAAAGCTCTGAGCTATGAGAAAAACAAGTTTTAGCTGGCTGGTTTTGATTCAGAATGCTTGGAAGTGGTATTTCTTTTACATTAGTGTCTACACGCTGATTTATATTTAGAGAATGCATGATATAAAAACTCTTTCATTCTGAATATTTATCAAGAAGAAGAGAAATCCTCAGTATCACAGTTTAAAATTATTTTGCTGGCTTAAGCAAATGAGACTCTATATTGTGTTGTCAAAAATCTACATTCTATTGCATTAAGTAAAAATATTGTATACTTCATTAATGTCCACAAAATCATATTTTAAAAGCTATAATAATCTGACTATGAAACAGTTGCTCATCATGCGATTTATGCCTAATAACAGTAACAAGTCTGCAGCCCCACTCATTAGACGGTAACAAAGCACTGAAAACAATCATTAAGCCTGATAACTATTGTTCTTTCATCCTTTTATATAGTAGAACAATGGGCAAGCTATCTGAGCAAAATCATCTGATTAGAAGTAGTCTGTTACAATCTAATTCACTATTTAAAAAGTCAACACATAGCAGAAGAGAGACACAGCAGTTACCTGTACCTCAGCAGCAGAAGAAAAGACAGATATATCAGTCTGATCTACTAATACAACTCACATCACTGTCTCCACTCAACTTTGTTCAATCTTAATTCATTCTATGACATCGTGTACAAGCAATGCCTTTAGGCAAATGGAGAACTGAAGCAAAGATGTATTAAGTCAAAACACAAAACTTGAGTTAAAAAGAGACTACAGGTTCATCTTTTCTTTCTGACACAGTGCTCTTGGCATAATATTTGACAAAGTTAAGAGTGTCCTGGTCGTTTGGTAAACAGCAATGCCTTGTTGGAGTAAGGGAAGCTGAACGATGCTCAACAATTGTCCTGGTTTCAGCTGGGATAGAGTTAGCTTTCCTTCCAGTAGCTGGTATAGTGCTGTGGTTTGGATTTAGGGTGAGAATAATGTTGATAACACACTGTGGTGTTGATAAAACACTGGTATTTAGCTGCCTGCCAGATTAAACCACAACAACACTGCATTTTGCTTCAGGACCAAAGTAGTTCCCTCCTCCTCAGTAGTCTTTATCTCATGCGATGACAAGATGGGACACAAAGTAAATTGCCAGAAAAGACCTTTGCTTCCCCTCACCTGTTCTAAATATTAGAGGATATTGACCTCCAGCCCTACTTTATTTGAAGTAGTTTTGAATTATTTTCTTGTCATTATGAATCAGATAACATAAATCACACCTAGACCCCATGGCAGCTAGTATTGCATTGCTGCATGGTTAAATCAGATGATGTTGCAAAGGAAAATTCAACGAAGCCTCATCCAGTATTGACTCATGCATACCTCCTAGCCATGTTATGAATTATGCTAATGCACAGAGGCCACAGATGAGAGTCTAATTGTCCTAAATGCTTCATAAAACAACAGGGGAAAAAATGTAAATGTTCTTAGTTGCTTTCAGACTAAAGAGGAAAAACAGCCAAGGAGAAGAGAATTTTCACTTTCCTAGAGTTACAGATCGGGAATAGAGAGAGCAAGACTAATTAAAATTTCTGAACCTCTTCCCAAAGGTTTTGTTAGTTTTGATCGGACTCCAAATGTCTTATCAAGGGAAGGAGCTTGTGTCAGAGGCTGGCTCTAAACCCCAACCGCCAGAATCCTAGCCCAGGACCAGAAAACTTGAAAATAAATTATCCTCTCTGCTTCTCCTATACAATAAGAAAATGAACTCAGAGGAGGAACCTCCTCTGCCTTTCAACAGACATTTTTGTGTCCTTTACCTGATCAGAGGCTGGTGTAATGCTACCAGTGATGCATGCACCGTGACAGATATCACTGACAGGTGGAAATAGTCAAACATGACAGGAACATGGTGGTGCAGACCTCTCCGCGGGTGGAAATGAAGACACAGTGTACGGCTGCTGATCATGGGGATCGCTGGAACATCTCTCAGCCTGGAAGAGAAAGAGGTTTACAAGGGTTAGTGAAAGCTTGAGTTGGCACAGCCTATAACATGCTACAGGCAGCAGACTGGGAGATGACTTAAGGTGAAATTTTATCATTTCCCAGCTTCATAAGGGTATACATAACTAATGAGTATCTTGTGTTGTACTTGTGCCTAACATAAATGTAAATATACATTAAGGGGAAAAAGAAAAAAAAAAAAAAAAAAGGGGTATATATAAATATACTGTATAAAAGAAAAACAGATGTGGTGATTTCCCCTGGTGATTGTCCTTGATGTTCACCTATTATATTTACTAGTTCTGGGGACATCAAGAACTAAGTAGCAGAAGGAAATGTATTTAGCAGACTGATCAGTTTATCTGAGTGCACTACTTGTGATTTTCAGTGTAAGAACTAACATCTCAGGCAATCTGTGAGAGTTAGAATCAGTCCTGTGGCAGAAAGAGCTGAAAATATTCAGATCACCTTTCCAGATAGCCGATCTTCTGAAAAAACTGTTTTCAAGAGGAAAAAAGAAAAAAAAGAGTAGGTGAAGTAAGTTCAGAGAAACAGTAAGTTGGACTGGCTTCTCCTTTTTTCAGTAAAGAAAAAAACAAGACTTTAAGTTAAAGTTTGACTATAACTATTCCAGAACAACTTTCCTAGTGTGTGGTCAACAACATAATATCCAAATCACCTATAGGGCAGGAGACCGAGATGTGAACCTAGAGCATGCCTAACCACATCCTCCCAATGCAAGTGAAACTCACTTCTAAAGAATTGTTTTTACAGCATTAAAGACTCTTCTGAAGCCAATTGTTTCCCAGAGGTAAGAAAACCTATGATGAGATGTTTAAGTATGATGCATGGTTAGTCCCAGGTAGTGTTTCAATATTTGCAGAATATCCTTTTCTAAAAATCACTGCTTTTGTTTATAGTAAATTGGATTAATCACTCAGATGATAATAGAAACAAAAGTGTGTGATGGAGCACAATTTCATAACTTGAATATTTCAACTCTGTTTATTCTTGGTTATCACTTAATGTCTATTTATCTCTCTTCTAAGCCCATCAGCATCACAGATATGATGACTGATGGTCCAGTCTCACCTGCCTGAGAGAACAAGTTTTCACTTTTTATAGCTTGAAGATAAAGGAAGCATGTCCTTGAAATTGTTTAGGTGCCCTATGCATATGAATAAAATCACATGGAGACAGCTCAGATTATTTTCTTCATCCTCTCCCACCCCCCATAAATGCTGCTGAAGACATTGGAAGCCTTTTCTGTGATTCAGAGCAGCTGAATAATGTTTGGGATCACACTTTCTGCTATGCCTCTGGAAGGAGTTCTACTCCCACTTCACCCAAGATTGTGGAATAAAATGCAGTTGGAAGAAATTAAATTCAGTGGGAAGACTCTTTCCTACTCAAATATAGAGACAGCTTTAGTTCTTAACACAAGAAAAGTGCTTAGCATGTTCATACACCCATCTTCAGCCAGAAAATACTTAGTTGTCTCCTGAGATAAATGAATTCCTGAACCACAGCCCCTGCTCACACGGAGGTCAGTGAAGATAATCCCTTTGACTTTAACAGCAGCAGAGATAGAGCAACACTTAACACCTTTGAAAACCTCACATGTAAAGGAGAAAAAGTGATGCTCTTTAAAGAGAAGTATGAGATACACTCTTCAAATAGAGAGAAGAAACAGCAAGACTTCAACACTGAGGCAAAGACTTTTCAAAGCTATCCCTTTTTGCAAAGGACTCACTCCATCAAATTTCCCAGCTGAACAAACCCCTGCATTACCAGTTGAACTTTAAACCAGCACTTACTGTTGTTCACTATCAGTAAAGTGGAGGTCCAGCTTGAGCTGAAAATCTGCCTCAGTCAATGCATCTTCCACCTACAGAAAGAGAAAGGCAAGGTTACTTTTATAAGTTGGTACCTACAACACCGAAGGCAAAAGTCAGTGCATAAGAGCAAAGACAAAAATATGCAGCAACAGCAGCACCCTGCCACAGTGGCAGAAAGGAGCAAATGTGACAGTAAGTCGAGGTAATTGCTGAAGATGTCAGAGAGAACCAGAGCAGTCTGAGGTGTTATCGCTCCCAGGTGTCCTGTCACATCAAAAAAATCACTCCAGACAAGAGTAACCAGAGCACGTACAGCGTTCGTTGGATACTTTTCTTTGCACACTGAGAGTCAGCGGAGTTTTTGTGACACCGCACTCAGCAAGTGCCCGTTTGGGCTCTCACCTGAACAGGAACAAGGACTAGGCTTTCTTGGTTGAGAAATAGACACAAATCCTGCTCATTACCTACTTGTAGCTAACACAAGGTTCAAATGTTATGCTAAAAATAATCAGAAATGCCTCAAATCTGACAATTTCTGATCCCTCATTATTAGCCTTTTAGTTTGTTTCTCAGCAGACCGAGTCTTTCCTGCCTCCCAGTCACTCTATGTAGCCCTTGACAGATTTACGGAGGAAGTTTGTCATGATTCTCACCTAGAGCGTTTTCTTTATACAATTCAAAAGCTTTTGGTGCTTTTAAAGCTTCAATTAATGGAAATTTAACTGTTCACCTTGTTGCAGAGTGCTGAGCATGTTTATACACGGCAGGATTCAGCTCCTCAAAAACACTGAAGATATCATGTGTGATCACAGGCTGACTCACTGGTACCTTCACCTAATAGGTCCCACCTGCAAGATTCCCCTTCTTTTATTGTCAATAAAATACTTTAATTGGATGTTCTGAAACAGAACATGGAAAGATCTGTCAGTTCATTACCTTCACCTGGAAAGGACTGTATAGGATAACACATCCCAGTTTGGCACAGTTAAAGCAACTACAATCAATTGAAATAAATAAATTAAAACTGAAGAAGGATTAAGCTGCCCAGCACTTTCTCCTTCATTCCTTTGAGCTGTCTTTTCTTCCCCAGCAATGTAGCTTTAGAATAATAAAAAAAGTTTTTGTTTTTATCAGCCTAAATGGAAAAATGATCAAAAGATACTCATTTTATTATAAAAACTAGTATTTTTCTGTGAGTGTAAGCATCCTTTATTGCATACCAGAGTACAACAGGAGATACACAGGAATGCAGGTAGAAAAGTAGAGCTGTTCACTGGGGACAGGGTATTATAGATACAACTTATTTTTACCCAGATTTTGCTACAAAAAAAGGTGAGTTGAGACATCTGGGTTCTGTCTTTTGTCAGTGGGAAGCAACAAGCAGATGCACACAGTGAGCTGACCCATCCTGAGGTCTGCATCTGAAAAAAACAGCTGATTTCTTTTTGTGCCTGTCTCTTTCCATTGACAATAGATAGAGCCTAGAGAAATATCTTGGTCTAAATACACTTGAATTTCAGATGGGTTAAATTAGGCAAGATGAATTCTACTTTCTTAAGATGATTAGCACCTTCTTAACAGACTATACCAAAAATGCATTGAAAGTAATGTCAGAGGCACTGAACCTGCTCTGACAGGTGAGATTCATAAGTTATATAACATAAACCATGTTTAGTTACGTTTTCCAAAGGTGAAACTCCCATCTACAGTGTACCTTTCTCTGTTGAAGCAAGAAAATTGAGAGTCAAGGATCGATTCTCCTTTGACAAAATTATCGAAGATGTAAAATTTGAAACCTTCTGAAGTAATATCGTATTTCTTCTAGCATGACCACAGGCACAGAGATGTGATGAGAAAATTCTACCTTCTGTTTACTGAAAATGTGCTTTCTCTTTTGTGTTTGTCTCAAAACACCTGGAAGTATGTCTTTCAGAAAAAAACAAAACACCACAAAAACCCCCAAAACTTTTCCTTCTTAGTTAGTTGTTGTCTCTAAAAATCACAGTTGCTGGCAGTTGCAGAGGAAATAATCATTATTGAAGCTACATTCTGAATTTAAATTAAGAATTCAACTCAAGTACAGTGCTTCAGACAAAGCAAATCTCATCTTCCAACAGAGGGGATGAAATTTTGGGTCTGTGCCTAATACTGATGAGCACCTGCAACTGTCACTGAAATCTGAGTCTCTTTAAAACAAGCTCAATAGCTAGTGACACTAGCTCAGAACACCTTGAGGCAATGAACAGGTGTCTGAGAGACGGAGATATTCATCACTGCATGGGGTCATGCATTAACATGCAAGCATAGGATATTTTTAATTCCAAAACTGTATTGAAATCAGACTGCTCCGAATAGTATAAAAACCCACATAGAATCAAATCACAATTCTCACTACAGAGATTATTTGTTTTCCTTTTCATATTGGAGATATAAATATTAAGACAAGTAAAAACTGGGCTCTTTGAAAGTTGTTAAAAAAATCACTGGACTTTTCATGAGAAAATATCATTAAAAGGCTTATGCACATGTTGAGATACAAGAGAATTACTCACACTATTACATGACACAAGTTACTGTATAGCTTTGATACCTGCTTGGCTTCCCTGTGTCTTTTTAAAAAAATTATTAGAACAACAGGTGCATAAGATCCCTTACATGGCCTTGCCATAACTCATACAGAAGAGGCACTGAAATGTCTGTCATTCCTCAGTCTCCGATATCGTCCTTAAATAAAATACTGGTTGTTTATTTTAGCACTACTGGGACTATTTTAGTGTTTTCCACAATCACCATTTACAGAATATAATTTTCCAAAGGTTTGATAGACTCTCAGATTTATTTTTTTTTTTCTTTCTCCTGAAGACAAGTTTTAAATTTTCACACCAACCTACTTAAGAAATTAGCCTGGAAAATTTCTCTGGAATATAACTAGTGTTTGGCTGGCTAATCCAAGCAGGATCCTCCCGGATACTCTGTGAGTGGTCTTCCAGTGATTTTCATGAAGGTCTTTGACCTCTCAGGTGTGTTAATGATTAGAACTGCAACTCATGAAAGATAAAATAAAGATCTGTGTTTGTGGAATGATATTCATATTAAACAAGGAATATTATTCATTTCTGTAGTATTCCATACACACAATTAAAGTAAGGGAAATTCAGAGCATCTGTCTCTGGGAAATATTATTACATGTCACATGCTGATCTTGTCTCCAGTCAAAAATAAGTAAAGACAGTTCTGAACAGAAATTTCGAAAGCTTTCTTTGAAATAGTACATGCATTTCTTTTTTTTTTTTTACCTTAAAATCAAACAAGACTGAAAGTAATTTTGTAATTTCTCATTTGATTAATTCTTCACTGTTTGCATCAGCTTAATATTACTCTGCATTTTCTCGTAACATCATTTTGTGTCTTGTGGAGGGTAAGTCTGCAAATTCAGTATCCTGCTCTCTGTTGCTGGGGTGTGTCTACATTTCCCCCTAGTGCTCCTGCCTGGGGCCTCATACCTTGTGCAAAAAGACCCCGTATTCATCTGTGAGCACACACAATTTTCTAGAAGGTGCTGTCCAGAGTTCAGGCTGTTTTCTAACGTCTGCCTCTCTTGCTAAAGGACTGCGCTGATAGGGAGATGCATTTTATTAAACGTTGTTTGGAATCTGTATAATAGAAAGTATATGTATATGAGAAGTAAAAGTATTTTATACAATAAAAAATAAACACAAAGCAACGTACTCCAATTTCTGTTGAACCAGCCTGGAATCAAGTGCATCATTTCACTTTTGAATTTTTATTTTTTTTTTTTAGGTTTACATCTTTGGTTTAGCTTTTAATAGCTGTGATAATACTTGTAACTGAAGTTTCCAGTGTTCTTGTGATGTACTTCCATAATATTTAACGATTTTGCTAGAATGTCAGACTGAATGATCTGGATGTCCCATCTCACTTAAATTTCTCTGGAAATTACAAAATCTAATATATTGTGATATCCCAGCTTGCCTTACTGTCCTCTCCCTGCTACTAAATTGTCTCTGAGTGGAGCCAGCAAGCAAGGAGACAGACAAGTTACCTGGTTTATTGCTTGATGAAAGAGGCAGACCTCCTTCTTTAATAACAATGAAAGCAAAAGCTTATGAAAATAAATTACACTTCTTTGTAACACTAAAGGCTGTCTCAGCACTGCAATATTGTTTCCTATGAATTCAAAGAATGCTGCATTCTGGGATAATATAGAAAAAGGCATCTAATAAACCAGAGTTTTAAAGAACCATTTATATGGTGAAAGGTATGCTCAGTGCCACTTCTAGGGGGATAATTGAGGCTTCCTCCATTTAATGACAGACAAAAAAGATGTATTTTCATATTTAATCTTATATAGGTTATGCAAGAGGAGGAGGGGAAAAAAAAAGAAAAAAAAAAAACAAAACAATAGCAAATAATCTAATCTGGACATGTTCATTGGGTTTTGGGGTTTTTTTGGGTTTTTTTGTGTTTTTTGATTTTTTCCTGAGCCTATCTCTGCAGCCTATCTCATCAGCAAAACTACTGAACTACCCTAGCACCATGAGGAGAAAGCATTTTGCTCCCTTGCCATAATATTTGATAATTCCAGCTCTGACAGCAGACACTACATGGAGTATATGAACTCTACTTCCATTACCCAGTCTAACTTCCTTGTCTATTTATCATTACTTCCATTTACAGAAAAAGCAGCGAACAGATCCTTCACCCTCAACTAAAAAAACTCATGGTAGCACACAGTTGACACAAAAAGGACTCACATCTGTTGTGCGTTAAATAAGTTAACAAGTTATGAATAGAGACAATATTTAAAACATTTTACATATCTCTAGGTGTTTTGCAAACACCACATTGCAAGGATCACAGCCAACATATGAGATTATGTTAACCAACTCTCAACAATAGTTGTGGATATAGTTCTGAGAATGGTCCCCAGTGGTGTGGCTCACTTTGGTCACTCTCTAATCATCTTCTCAACACACAAAAAAGTTTTACACACCTTTAGTTTTTGCATTTGATTCTTCAGAGTGTCTTCAGCAGCTCATCTGGGACCACAGACCTGTTTATCCACTTATTCTACACCCATGCAAACCCAAAGCAACTTCATTATACAGTGATAATGGCATTTTCTCTGTTTAAAACAATTCTTTATTTTCAGAATTGGGCAGCTGTCCTTTTCCCAAGGGCCCTCCTATGAAAAGACAAGTGTGATGCACACAGCACATCAAAAGTCAGAACGAGTTTTAGCTGTAAGGAATCATGTGGAATTATTTTTTTTTCATTTTGTGAGATGCACAACTTTCCTGAATATTAATGCAAAAATCATCAGAAATCATCCCTGCTCAACACAGCGGAAACAGCTATAATTTGAGGGGAGGGACTTTTAATCAGAGATATTCCACTGAGGAAAGATAAAATTAATATTCAATTAAGCATGTTGGAACATTTTTCTAATGAATATTGATAAACCTGTATTTAGCAATTTTTCATGTAAGCTGAAAACAACAGTTCTAGAGACGAATAAATTGATGACACTATGTAAAAAAAAAAAAAATTAAAAAAATCAAAACACCAAGAAAAATGTGGGCGGGAATGGGAAGCATGTGAAATAAGCTTAAATTAGGTTCTCTAGCTGTTTTAATTTAGTTCTATATATAACCCATGTATATATGGGTTGAAATAGGATGAAACAGAAATTTTAAATCTCTTCATGTTGAAATAAAAAGTTATACAAGGAAGGACAGGTGAGCATCTCTGGCCCCAAGTTCAACATACAGCATTTGGTTCACACTGGGACCATTCTCGATGACATGTTGACTTTGCAAAAAGAGCTGCTGTTATGTGTCTCATTATCACTGAGAGAAAGTACCAATGCCATATACTTTGTACCAGTCTTTGAGCTGGCAAAGCACAGCGATGACACAATTTGCCAGGCTTGAGTACCATTCTACTATGAGACTTTCTCCCCTTTCTCTTAAAGAGTCCAGTAAAACAGTACTCTCCGTACTCATAAGATTGCTCCCCTTTTATCTTCTGGGAACAGGGGTTATCACTGGAAGACATTAGTTTCACATCAGTAAGAGGAAACCCTACAAGATAGGTGGTTCGGATTATGGATGATACACTTGAGTATCTGATCTACTGATTTACCCGTATGTGTCAACATCTTATTCCACTGGAAAGCCAAGGTGTAGACTACGCTTCATAACAGGCACAGAGCAAAGGGTCTACCTGACCTAATGCAGATGTTTATAGTGTCAGCATTTACAAATAAACAAATCACCCCAGGCACCCTTTTCAGCATAAGTAATGATGGGTACAAGACAGTCAATCTCCTTCTAATGCAGATGTTGGTATTTGGTCAGACAAATCATGCCTTTACCTCCACCAGCTACATTGATGAGACCTGTGACAACACAGGGACCCCGTAACAGCTTCTCAGTTGGAGATATCTGTGCAATGAACACCTAAAGTTAGGTAAAAGGAATTCTAGCCTTCATGGTTTTTGTGTGCATCCCAAAACAACTCACCCTTTCGCCATCCAGAAGCAGGTGCACTCTGAAGTTCATTGATTCATTAAGAATGATCTCTTCGTTTCTGTACAAAATCTGAAATATTCTGCTGTAAATGTTGTTTTCATGAACACAGGCTGAGCAAAGGCTGGAATCACCTGCACAAAACACAGACAGACTCCTGGTGTGATTTCTGTAAGGAGACTATTTTTTCTCCGATGTTTTCACTTCAGGATTATCTAGGCCAGCTGTATTAGTACTTGTAATTAAACACTCGCGTTCGTGATATTTAATGGTAATGGAGCAGACTGTTTTGGGTTGCAGGTTCCCAAATATGGTATTTAAAGAAAATAAATGTTAAACTGTAGGCAGGCTGGATTTCAAAATGAGAATATCTGACCCTGTGACAGCACTTACCCTATTAACTTTATTTCTAATGAAAGCTAACTCATCAAATGTTTTCTGGGGATGTTTTCTATACAGCACCATGAGGCATATTTTATCTGAAATGAGCATCTTTCATAAGAGCAAGATTTCTTGTCATCTCTGGTGCTCCCAGAAGTTACTACCTGGGAGGAGGGACAATAGCCAATAGCAGATCTTAAATGTAGAGTCTGGAAGTGTAGAGGTATCTGAAGTTAAAATACAGAGAAAGAAAAAAAGTAGCCATTCTTTCAAGATGCCAAAAGTCCTGCAGGGCCTTGACACATGTGAAAGCTGCCAGCTTAGCCCATACAATTGGGATTTAATCTGGAGAACTCAAGAACCAAAACTCTAAACTTCTCCACATTGAATTGAGACAGCAAATAGATTCATCTGTGTGCTGATGTATCACATCGCCACAAATGAACTTCCGATAAACTCAGGTGGGATTTGTCCTTCCCAACTTTTAGGTACTTTCAATGTATGTATTTTGGTTTGGTTACAGTGGAGCCTACAGTATTTAAGACATCATTCATGGGGGAAAAAAAAAAAAAAAAAAAAAAAAAAAAAAAGTGCATACTTAAGATTACAGCAAATTTTTCTTGAGGTCCACTGCTTACTAATTCTTCTTTCACTAACACGAAAACAATGTGATGTGCTCAGCTGCACAAACCCACATTGAAGGCAACAACATGTACTACAGTGAATTCCTTCCAGGGGAGACTATAATGACCATGTGAATATTTAATGAACCAGGCACCAGGGTCAGATACTTTTAAGTTGCCTCTTGGCTGTTAGAATCCTCTGCTAATTCTACTTTTATAGCTCCTGAGCAACAACTTCTTTCAAAATTTATTCAGAGCTAGTCCCTTTCCTTCAAATAAGTGCTGTAGGAATCTGAGCTTTAGAAATATAGTCCTTTAGCAAATGGTATTTTGGAACTCTCCTGAGAAGGTGTGCTTAAAGCAAGTGTACCAGTATCAGTCCTTCAAAGAGAGACAGATCTGTGATCATTATCAGGAAGCCAGATGGTACCTGACTTTTACAAAGAAGTTTTTCAGAAGTTAGTTATTGGAATTTGGGCTTTTGTAGAATTGTTCTGAGTCCATGAGCTGTGGTGAGATAAAAGTCCACGTCAGAAACTCTTGGGAACTGCTGGTTTGCCAAGAGTTTCAAATCAGGACAGGTCTGTTCTGCTGTGTTAAAGCTACTGCTTTGCTTTCAGCAGAAACCATACATAATTTGCAATCAGAAGTCAGTGAGTCAAGACTGACAGAGGACTAAGGATTTCCCAAGATAAAGTTTGATTAGGAGGAAAAAAATAAAAGAAGAGAAAGGACTTAAAAGAAAAAGGAAAAAAAAAAAAAAAAAGTACTACAGGCCCGAGTAGACAAGTAAATGGAGTTTTGTCATTATAATGATTAGTTTTTGTGGCGCCAGTCTGCTACAACTAGAATATTTCAAAGAAGTACCTCCTCAACAAAAAGGAAAGAATAAAAATAAAAAAAAAAATCACGTGGAGCAGGAGGAAGAGTTGATTAAATACCAATTAGACCAATAAGACTTGAGCTAATTAATTAACAGGACCATGGTGCGGTTGTCTAGACTTCATTCAAATAATTTTCCTATTACTGACTTTTACCAAGCACACCCAGGAACAGCCTAAGTGTTTCACCCAGCTATTGTCTTCCCATCAGACATCCTGCACATTAGTTATGCATAAGTCCAGGCAGCCTAGATAAATACACATTTATTTCTTTGTGCTACACCAGTTAGGCTAGAATGTTTCAGCCTGATTAGCTCTTCAAAAGCATGCAGTCATATTTATTTTCATTTAAACCTCATCATATTAGAGACACTGCAAAAATCATATTAGAGGTATAATGCATTCTTATTCCTAGCTGGCAGACAAAGGAAGCTTTATGTTATTTGATTTGGATATTGATATACAGGTACTCTTCTAGGGTGGAAAGTTTAATGTCATTTTCTTTTCAAACACGCTCCTGCACAGACCACTCCTACTGTGTAATTGCTTTAGGAGCTGGATTTCCTAGGTGGCATAAAGAATCATTTCTCTTGTTGGAAAGGTCA
>NW_020799095.1:148085241-148091950 GCF_003259725.1 Athene cunicularia
AAAAAAAAAAAAAAAAAAAACAAACAAAAAAACACCTTGCAGGATTTTACTACATCTTTGCTGAAAATGACAGGGGAAATAAACCTACAACTTACACCCCTCCATTGCCTCTTCATTTAGTATACTTCAGCTTATGAGTTTGACAAAGAAAGGGCAGAGATCATATTTACCCTGAATCTGTCTTTTATTCAGTAGCCCAGAGAAGTAAGATTAATTACTTCTTTTTCAAAATAAGGAAGGAGGAAATGTGACGACTCAGTCCTGACACTCTGCTGCTAGAGAGATTACATTGCTTCCTATCCCCCACACAAGGCAAAGAACAAAGGAAGTCATATCATTTTATGCTAAAAATAAAATTACAACTCCAGGGAATATGGCCTTTTAGAAAGATGACTTCAGGTTTACATCCTGCTTTCTCCAGAATTATCTCTCTATGGTTTATTGAGCATTGTGTGAGAGGTCTAAAATGAACAGGGAGTGATTATAGTCAGGAATAAATCCATATGGAAAACATCTAACTTCAGATGTAGCCTCTTTAATGCTTTTACGACTATAGCACTGGAAACAAGGTAATTACTCAATTCCTGGCAACTTCTTGAATCTCTCTTGCTGTCTGAGAAAAGCAGAGTTATTATGCTGCTCTTCAGATAAATAGAAAAGCAGTGTTCTGCTAAGTTTTGCTTTAATGAAAGAGATACTCTTCAATAACATGGGGAAATCAAGATGCTGCAGTTGTAAACGGAGCCTTACTGTAAATATTTCTTTATGAATAACAGTTCACACTTAAACATTTGTATTTCAGATTGATTCAGAGCCACAAAAAGAGTATCATAGAGTCTATACTTGGGTTCCCACAGAAGAAAATCTCAGAGTCATATGATATCTTTAAGTATAGACAGTTCATTCTCCCAGGTCACTCGTGCACAGACGGCTGCAGGGCATCGCAACACACTCACTGGAGGAAGAGCTGTGAGCGTTTTGAAACCTTCCTACCCACAGACCTTATGTTACTACCCACGCAGACACGTTGTGTCAGCGGTTCATGTGATCTTCCCTAATCTGCTTCAGCAGAAAGTCAACTGTTGGTAAATCACAGCAAAAGGCGGCTTAAACTGAGCTAGATGTCCTTAGCCTGAAACGAGTTGGAAGCAATCATATAGTCTATTAACATAGGTGGATGGGAGGAGATAACAAAGGGCATTGATAGTATTGCCTTTCAAGTGTCAGTCTGGACTAGCTGTAGCCCACCTACCTGTAATCTGAGTGATCTCTACAGCACACATTACTGTGGTTACGAGTCCTAAACATAACCCAAACCTATTTGGTGGATGACTACCTCCTTCACCCATGCAAGATATACATTTCCAGATGCCTTGTCTCTCATTCTTCTGCATCTGAAATTCCCACTGGCCTCACAAGGAGATCTGGTTCTTGTTCAGAGTCCCTACAAAATATGGATTTTCTAATTTTTAAGGAATTTCCAAGTAATTTCCTTGCTATCTAATTTATTCTACTATTGACAAAATTCTTAAACACTTGCAGGCTACACTAATATTTCTGGTTTTAAGAGAAAATTATGACATGTGGGTATCCCTCGAATGAAGAGTATGCCATCTTGATAGAATCTAAGCATGGTACTGCAAAATATAACCAAAGGAGACCATAAAATCTTGTGCAAATATCTCTGTTTATCTAACTTTTTTTTTTTTTTTCATTTACCATCTGTTGGAGCCATATGCTTTCTTAAATAAGAGCTAATTATAGGTCTTCATCACAACTAATCAAATAGGGGTAACTGTTGCAAACTTCAGCTGGAAATTCCATTTCTTCTTTATAAAAATTCCCCCCAAACCAGACACTAGTTGCCTTTCTCTGGTTATCTGGACTTGGGTACAAGTAGTTACAGTTGGTGCACACATGTCTGTGTTAACATATGGGAGAAATTCATAACAAGCTGGAGAAATAGGAAGAGCCAAAGTACAGCTCCCGCCAAGTACATTAGAAGGGGTGACTCTAGGACAGAAAGTGACTGTGTCATCAAATAAATATCCACTGACATGTACTGTAGCAGAACTCTTGTGTTTTGAGTTTTCCTTCACTGCCCCTGTACTGTTGTACTGAGTGAAAGAGGGAAAAGAAACAATCCTGTCACAAAATTGTCTGGCTTTCAACACTGAAGAACTGAAGCAAAGAATACTAAAATTAAATTTTGGAAGAGAGATTCCAGCCCATTTAGAGAACAATAAATCTCCTAATGAGCTCAGAAAAGACAAGATTTCACTTTCATGTCCAGTGGACATTTGTATAAATGTCCATTTGTAGAAATGTCAATTTACACCATTCAGGCAAATGTTTTATAACTGCCTCCAGTGTCAATGTCACTCTGCATTGCTGTGAAATGTGAAAGGACTGAAGGATAAAAATTAATTCAGTCCTAAATATGGCAAATGAAGAGTTGAAGTGCTTTTTAAAAAACCCCAAACACAAAAAGGCTCTTTCAGCATCACAAGACTGTGGCAATTTCAGACTGTCATGCTGACCTTCCAGGAAGTTTAGAACTGCTCTGGCAGAAATTATGATTTTAAAAAATAAATAAATAAATAAAAATAAAAATGGAAATAGTATGTTTAAAGTTAATTTATTCCAGCTATCAAGCAGGGAGTTGTTTCCCATTATAACTTCAACAATCTCTTTGTGTGAATGAGTGGTACTTATTGAAGAAAGAGAACCCTTCCATTTAATTTCAACTGGTCTTTTCCTCTGGCTACCATTGGGACAATTTCCATCCATTTTTCTCGCCACTGCTCACATGATGTTTCAACAGCTGGAACACCACTAATTTTTAAAAATCCAGATATGTAAGAGATTAAATACATATAAAAATATGAATATAGGTACTATACAGACACTTCAAGTATAGATATAACATTAGGACCCACCTGTTATTCCCTCAGTGCCGCATAGCGTATATGGCATCATCACAGCAACTCAATCAGAAAAGTCCTGGGCTAAAATCACAGACTTTAAGTAAAACTGGAAATTAAAGATTTCCCAGACAAGGCTGTGACACTTTCAAGTCCTCTGATCAATAGTATGGATTAGGAACTAAATGCTCTTCTAATGTACTATTGTAATGCCTTCTGTGTTCAAGAAGGTGATGGATGGAGGTCGTACATTTACCAAATTTTATCTTCAGCATAATTGCCAGTTGCACTTTACTCCAACTGTAAATAACTCCACATTAAATATGTAAAACATTTTGTGACAGTCTAATAAACTATCTGACAATAAATCTGTCAGATATAAGAGGTAGTCCCTAAGATCCCAGTGTAAAGTAAAAAGCCTGAGGGTTCAGAGTGAAGGACCTCAGACTCCCAATGGAAGAAGCCGTCACTGCTGGTTAGTGTTTCTGAAAAGCCAGAAAAGTTATTTAGGGATTTAAATACAAGTTTCTGGACGCACTCTGGATTACAAAAGTAAACACACAAAAAAGTCTTCAAGGTCCTACAGGGTTTTTGGTCTTTGTGTATCATACCCGTCAGGAGCTCTTTCAGAGCCTTTCTATGATCAATCTTCAGAGTTAAGTTAGATACAAGAGATCTGGTTTCTCAGCTGCAGCAGATGCATCTGAGGATCTTTCATTCTACACTCTGCAGGTTCAGTTTCTCGTGTGATGTTCAAGGTGGTTTGTCACATCCGCAGTTGCAAGGTGATGCCTCCATTTTGTTCTTCCTCCATGTTCAGGTGAACCTGATCAGATCCCTTGCTCATTCAGGAGAGATCTGATCCTAGTGCCCAGGTGGTCTGTGATTCTGACCACTATGGTAATGGTATTTGTATACAATGGGAGAAAGGGTAGAAACCCATATCCCTCCTTATCTGCCTATAAAATGGATGTCAGAACTCACTGAGTTCCCAGGGCAAGATAATCAGATGTTCCTCTTCTGAACTCAACTCTTTCCACAAATTGCTATGCAATCTTTGTTCTGGAGACATTTCACATGTACGGCACTCATTTCTCAAGGCAAAGAAATACAAACCAGCCTCCAGAAAGACAGACAATGTGATGGAGATTGTCACAGTCATACCACAGGTAAGGGATGCCAAAGCCTCATATTTTCAACACAAGTGTCATCGCAACCCTTGAAGCAGACAGGTGGTACTTAGATACTCAAGAAAAAAAATGTATAAAGGCAATTTGGTTTGCTTATTAAAGACGATGAAGGAATAAAAATTTCACCTAAATACTAACATACGTGCACACAAACCCAAACTGTATTTCCATTTGCTGAAAAATGGTTTCTGTTAAAAATCAAAACAATATCATTATAAAGTAGCTTGCAAATAATCAAACTATATTGGTTATCTGTAATAGGAACTGTTTCCATATAAACCATAAGCTCAAATGAAACCCAAAATGTTATCCTCTATGTTTTGTATCCTTTAAACTTTCCCTTGAGCAGACACTTTAAGACACAAGATTGCTCCTTTCCTAGGTCAGCCAGCTCTTGTCTGATTAGTGATATAATTGCTGAACTGACTATACAGCTCAGCACAAAAATGCAATAGAATTATTTTTTCTTATTCATTTGCTTCTCCAATTAGATTCCATCAACCTCTGCCATTGCATTGGTAATTTTTATTTTTTTTTTCTTTTTAATTATGCACATTATCTCAATTGAAACACTGTAGCTTCATCTGGATCTCACATGGACATAAATCAGCAAGAGACCAATCATACTTTGTCAGTGCATGTCAGGCACAAGCCATTTGGCTTTCTGTCTGGGATTTCATTAAACTGCATTAATGTTCTTTCTGTCTGTGATGTGCCAAGAGTATCATTAGCCGTTCTCTTTCTTTGGGCTGTTCATCGCCTTCAGTCTGAGTTAAGGGTCATTCAAAAAAAGGTTCCGTTATCACTTTCTGAACACTCTGTCTTTTTATTTGGCATAAACTTTGCATAAATATAATGGTCCTGCAGTAAGTTCTTAAATGGAATAAGCGACATAAGACAAAGGGTCCTGAATCTAATCCTACCTACCTTCCTCAACAAAACCCATCTACGACTTTGAAACTGAAATGGGCCAAATCCCATTTGTCCAAAACATATCTTATAAACTTCCCTATACTCAAAATTTTAAATGTCTTTGCCTTTTCAAGAGAAATGTGTCCAAAAAGTTTTATTACCACCACATTATAGAGACCAGACTTGCACAAAATTATGGTAGATTGCTCAAGACAATCCTAAAGATCAGTGGCAAAGATGGGAATGAACTCACATCTAATGTAAAGAAAATCCTGACATATGACATATGCACGTATGAAGAAAATGACAGACTTATACACTGCCATTGTATTAGGCATCATCTTGTAGGAGTATGTGGCTACACAAACAATATTTAGACAGCACTGGAGAGATCCCGGTTCCTGTGCTATCACTGTCTTCTTGAGAGACATTAGGCAAACCATGAGGCATCTCTGTGTCTCAGTTTCCTATATATTAATAACTTGTCTTTGTCTCTCATTTAAACACAGTTAACTGCCTGTTTGAGCTCTGAGTTTTATCACAATACTTACTACACTGCTCTCAGCTGTTGCACCTAACTCGACTGAGAAACACTGCTAAACATGGGATGCAAATATTTCATGGCTTCCACAACAGATAAATCATGCAGATATTTCTCTAGATATTTTTTGTCTAGTGAGAATCATACTCATAAGTTTTCCTAAAGATTTAATGAAGTCGTGGCTCTTTGTCCTCTAAACTTATCCATAAATATTCTTAACCATTTTGGAAGTAATGATCCCAGGTACAGTCCATGGAGAGAAATACACCTCCCTGACATAAGCTGACAATATTCGGGACACATGATCTGCAAGATTTGAACCGAAGTCCACGGGGTCATTTCCTGGAGGTATAAGAACTTCTCACAAGGTTTGCAGAAGACAACAGATCAGGCCTGTCAGGCAGCTGCTTACAGCTCCCTTCCTGGCTTTTAAACTCTTTCCCAAAGATTAATAAAATGAATAGGACATATTCAAGTAACATAACATTGGAAACAACCCATCATTTCTGCTGCTACATTTGAACTAAGAAAAGGAACATGTAAGTGCATTGTTCCTCTGGATTTCAGTGGTAGGAAAGTCTGAGGGAAGAACAAATATTGGAAATCCCAACTAGCAAATATTGCACTTGAGTAATCAGAAAAGTACCTATAAAGTAAGAAGACTCAAAACTAGTAGAAAAAAAGTCCCTTCTCTTTTCAATACTTTTACAAATGCTGGAAACCAAGGAGATGTTCTTTGCCATTACCCAAGGAATAGTGATTTAGGTTAAGATTGTTCTAAAGATATTAAGAAGGAGAAAAAAATTACAGAGCATTTTGCATAAGGCTTTTCCACATGCCTATGTCCTTGTAAAGATGGCTGTCCTTGAAAATGAGAGCTATGGGAAATCATATAAGAGCCCGTGGATATGAATCATGGGGAAAAGACTAAGAGTTACCTTCTTATTATTTAAAATTAATAGAGGGAATTTAAAGACTTGATGGGAACTTTTTCACACAGGCAAAAGAATTAAAAACTGTGGGGAGATTGGAAAGCATCCAAAATAGTCTTGGCAAGAACCTTTAGCAGAAGTGGTAGAAAACCTTCATAAATTATAAGGAGAATTAAAAAAAAAAAAAAAAAAAAAAAAAACTGTAATATG